>NC_048291.1:2446023-2546023 GCF_009762535.1 Notolabrus celidotus
CCTCAACCCTCTGTCTCTCTCTCTCTCTCTCTCTCTCCCTCTCTCTCTCTCTCTCTCTCTCTCTCTCACTCTCTCTCTCTCTCTGAATGTGATCAGTGTTATGACTGATGTGATGAGTGTGATGAGTGAGTGAGTGAGTGTGTGTGGTCGCCTACGAAGGCCAGAGGACTCCATGCGTGCAGCTGTGTTGACCGTGTCTCCAAAAAGACAGTAACGAGGCATCTTGTTCCCCACCACTCCTGCTGCACACGGCCCTACAACACACACACACACACACACACACAAATATTCATGTTAGATATTGTTTTCATCAGTTAAAGCACAAAGTTATCTCTTCAGGACGGCTTTAAGTGTCAGTTTCCCACTTTTCCCATTTCAGTTGACACGTGTGCACAAAAACTGATCATTCACATCACCTGTAAGAATGAGAAATGTGTGTGTCATGATGTCTGGTATAGATTTGACTCCTCTTTGATATTATTCAGAGTTAAACATGAGTAAAATGAATGACAGGGAACCCCAAGACTCATAGGATAGTAATGTCTGAATCCTTTGACATTCATTGAACAGAGATGAAATTTACAGAATGAAAAAAATGGATGAGAATAGAAATAGAAATAAAAAACATATATGTGTTAGCTTCTCTTCACTGGCTCCCAATAAAATGTAGAATAGAATTTTAAATCCTTCTTTTAACCTACAAAGCCCTTAAAAATCAGACACCCTCGTATCTTAAAGACCTCATAGTGCCCTGTTACCCCTCTAGAACTCTACGCTCCCAACTTGCAGGCCTGCTAGTTGTACCTAAAATCTCTAAAAGTAGAATGGGAGGTAGAACCTTCAGTTATCAGGCCCTTCTCCTTTGGAATCATCTACCAGTCAGGGTCCGGGAGGCAGACACCCTCTCTACTTTTAAGAGTAGGCTTCAAACTTTCCTTTTTGATAAAGCTTATAGTTAGAGCTGGATCAGGCTTGGACCAGCTCTTGTCATGCTGCTATAGGCCTAGACTGCCGGGGGAACTGGCACACTGACACACTGGGATACTAGCTCACCCCCTTCCCCCCAACCCCTTCATCACTTACTTTAACTCTGCCTGTCCCATTAAAGTTACTAACCATAGACCTTTCTAGAGTCCCTGAGCTCCCTTGTCTCGTAGATTCCTCTGAGCTGCTGTAGACCTCCTCCTGATACGGACGTTCTGGACTCCAGCGGCAACAGCTTCTACTCGTCTCATCACTACTACCTCTCTCTCTTACTCCCCTCTATCTGTCTTTCCAGACCCAACTCGGTCGAGGCATGATGGCTGTCTAACATGAGTCTGGTCCTGCTGGAGGTTTCTGCCTGTTAAAAGGAAGTTCTTCTCACCACTGTAACTAGCTAAATACTGTGATGTGCAATGCTCATGATGGATTAAGGTGGGTCAGACTGAGTCTTACCCTGTCTTGGTGTTGGGTCTCTGTTCATAGTTTAACATAGAGTGGTCTAGACCTGCTCTGTTTGTAAAAGCGTCTTGAGATAACGTTTGTTGTGATTTGGCGCTATACAAATAAAGATTGATTGATTGATTGATTGGATTCAGAAGTAATAAATCAAATCATAGCTGAAAGACTCTGACCAATGAGAAGAAGGGATAAATGCTGAGAGGCTTTTCTCCAAACAGCAACATTACATGAAATAAAACCCACATCATAACGAGTCTCAGTTACCTGAATGCACCCCGATCCGGATCCACAGAGGGATGCCGGGCAGGTGCTGCAGCTGAAAGGTCCCCACAAAAGCCAGGATGTCCAGGGCCATGTGGGCGATGTCCACCGCGTGCCGGTCACCGTTACGTTTAGGCAAACCTGAGGCGACCATGTAGGCGTCCCCTATGGTCTCCACCTGAGAGGGTTAACACAGCCGGTGTTATGAAGAACCCTGATGTCATTTTAAAGTTAAAATATTTGTGAAACAAATTATTTTATAACTGTTACTTATTTATTTTATTGTCACTATTTTTTATTTTCTTATTAATTTATGTATATTTTATTTTAAATTATTATCATTTAATATTATTAGGTGTTTTTTATTCATTCACTTATTGTGTTACTAATACAAATAAACATCACTTGCTTTAATTGTTTACATTGATCTTCTGTGTGTGATGTCGACAAATTCAAATAAACAGATCTTAAAAATATATATATAGAAATATATTTTATATAAGAAGAGGATTAGGGCCACTGGAAAAAAAATTAAGTTACATTTATTTTAATTATTATGATTCTGAGAAAGAAGTCAGAATTCTGACTTTTTTCACTGGATATTAATAATAATTTTAAAAAATGTACCTTAATTGTTTTTTTTTCAATGGCCCTAATCCTCTTCAGTCACATATATATAAATATATTTTAAATAAAAGTGAAAACTGATGTATTCACACGAGGATAAATGTGTCTGTCTTACGTTTAAAGATTAAGAAAATAAATAACAAACAAATAATTAAATTGACATAATGGCGCTCCTGAGACGTGGGGACGTTGACCTTTGACCTTTGTAGCTTCAAGATAGCTTCAGTGTCGTTTCACCTGTGTTTACATTCCGCTCCGAACGTCTTTAAGCCCCGCCTACCTCTCACCCTGTGACATGATTGGCTGTTCAATGCAGCCTTCTTCTTCTGTCTAATGTTGAGTGGCAACTAGCGTTTAAGGCTCACTAGTGCTCCCTCCATTTCCAGTGGTTGGGGGGTGTAATTACATGTTTATTTGTATTGAATTATTATCGAACATTTGTCATATTTATATTGAGAAAAATTATATCAGGATAATTATTGTTATCAAATTATCACCAAGTTTACCACCTCAGAAAGCTCCCCTGGTGTCTCCCTGTGACTGACTGGTTACATAAGTAAGTGATGAAGTCTTGTTATCTGGTACTTATGTGAAATAAAATCCTGACAGGGTGAGACCAGACCCCGTCGTGAAGCAGAGGTCCTTTACAAGTTACAGACTAACTAGTCTCACTGTATGATTCAGCGTGGACTTCAGCCCCTCACTTCAGACCGAGGTTCATCTCTGACCCTCTCTTCACCTTGTAGACGTCGTGGTGGTCCAGGATGCTGTCAAAGTTCTTGTAGATGTCGTTGAGCATGTCGACCACCTGCATGGGGGTGCTGTAGTGGCAGAGGGTGGTGAATCCCACGATGTCGCTGAAGTAGATGGTCACCTCCTTAAAGAGCTCCGGTTTCACCACTCCGGTCTCCTTCAGTGAACGCACCACGGGGCTGAGGAGACGAGGGACAGTGGGGAATGTTAATGCTCAGTTAGAGAGTATGACACATGAGCTTAATTCATTTGGGAAAGTCAAAGTGAAGGAGGAGAGTCTGTTTTCATCTGAATCTGAAATGTGAAGTGAACTCTTCCTGACAGTTTCTAAACATCTCTTCTGGCCCTCTGTGTCTGAGTGATCTCTGTCCTCTAACAGGGTTCTGTTAGGTGCTTCATTTTAAGGCTTTGAAAGCAGCTGATGAGCTCTGAACACATCGCAGCAGCAGGTCCAGAGTACTCGTACCCAGGCAGCAGCATGAAGTTGAGTTGATCCGCTCGGTCCCTCTCTGCTTTGTACAAAAAGGTTCTCTCCTCCACCAGACGCTCCAGAGTCCTGGAGTACATCTGAAGCCGCCGGATCAGGTTGTCCATGTACGTCTCGCTGTCTTGGTTGTGCAAATTGCTGTGTCAAAGAAATACAAGAGGGATTTATGTCACTGTGTTTCATTTAGATTCCACCGAGTGACTGAAGATCAGCCGACATCAAACCGCAGCGATGGAGTACCTGAAGATCTTTCCCAGAGTCAACTCGATCTTCTTAAAATCAGGCCTCCGCTCGGGATCTTCATCCCAGCAGATCTTTATCAGGTTATACAGCTGTGAACACACACACACACACACACACACACACACACACACACACACACACACACACACACACACACATACACACACACACACACAGACACACATAGGCACACATAGACACACACACACACACACACACACACACACGCGCACACACACACACACACACACACACACACACACACACACACACACACACACAGACACACACACACACACGCACACACACACAGACACACAGAGTCACGCACACAGAGTCACGCACACACACACACACACACAGAAACACACAGATAGCAGAACACAGAGACAGACACACAGACACACACACAGACACAGACACATACACACACACACACACACACACACACACACACACACAGAAACACACAGATAGACACAAACACAGAGACAGACACACAGACACACACACACACACACAGACACAGACACAGACACACACACACACACACACACACACACATACACACACACACACACGCACACACACAGAGTCACACAGAGTCACGCACACAGAGTCACGCACACACACACACACACACACACACAGACACACACAAACACAGAGACAGACACACAGACACACACACAGACACAGACACACACACACACAAACACACAGACACACACACACAGACACACACACACACAAACACACAAACACACAGACACACACACACACACACACACACAAACACACAGACACACACACACACACACACACAAACACACACACACACACAAACACACAGACACACAGACACACACACACACACACACACACACACAAACACACACACACACACACACACACACACACACAAACACACACACACACAGACACACACACACACACACACCCACACACAGACACATGTACACATGTACACATAGACACGCAGACACAGACACACACACACACAGACACACAGACACACACACACACAGACACACACACAGACACACACACAGACACACACACATACACAGACACACACACACACACACACACACACACACACACAGGAGGTTAAGGTGAGCTGTCTTTGTTGTTCTGACTTCCTGTAACGTGTTTGTTTATTCTCTCTTACGTCGATCTCTCGGTCTGACGCTCCCTCAAAGTTGAGTTCTGGTCTGAAGACGCTCATGCCGCTGGGATACTGGACCCTGTAGAGCTTCTCTGAGGGATTGGATGAAACACAATGAAGAACAAGAACTTAAAAGTCTGATCTGTTGTCTTTATATCTTTTCAATCAGCTCGTGTGTTTATTACATTAAATTAAATAAATGTTGATTTTGACAGAAAGTGTGTGTTTGTGTATCTCAGTGCTTCATCAGACCTACCTGTGGGATCAAAGCAGTACTTCGTATAGAAAGGCGGGCACCTCATCATGATCTCATGAGCAATGATGGCGTAACTGTACACGTCTCCTTTCTGAGACACTCCATCTTTGCGGAGGTGCTCGGGCGCCGTCCACACGTCTGAGGGGAGAGAGAGGAGCTGATCAGCTGATTGGTGGATCAATAACACACCTGTTATCAGTGATGATTAAAGCTGAGCTGCACCTCTGCCCGGCGTCAGGATGGTGTGACAGCCGAAGTCAGTGATCTTCACCACCATGCGGTTATCAACCACACAGTTGGTGGACTTGAGGCGTCCGTGCACGTTAATGTTGCTGGAGTGGAGGTAGGACATGCCCTGTGGGAGGACAGAGAGTGAGTGAGTGAGTGAGCAGGATGGTTGTTGTATTCTCCTCCTCTCTTTGAAGTGCTCCGTGCATGAGGCTGAATAAACTTCACTGAGTAACTGATTGTGTTCCTGACAGCAGGAGGAATCAGACCATGTGTTTGTGAAATAATGCTGAATCAAGAAAACTCCTGAGGTGACATTAACAGTGATTTCTGTTTTCTGTCCTCTGCAGGAGAAATCTAAATGAATATCAAACTGAGCTGTGGAGTGAAGACGGATACCTTTGCGATGTCGTACATGACGGATATCCTGAACTCCATGTCCATGAAGGTCTCGTCTGGGTAAGAGATCCTGTCGTTCAGGATGTACTGGAGAACAAACACAGATACAGAAGGTCGTGTTGAGTCCTGTTTGATGCTCTGCTGATGGAAGTATATAACTATAACCCTGTCACATCTGAATCTGTGTGTTATTCTAAACACTATTAGTCCTCTTTAAACTGAGTCCCCAGCTCGTATCAGTCTAACAGTAAAGTGACTGAGCGGTGCAGAAGGAGGTCACAGAGCTCTGCCATAAACAACATGTTTGTCTGCAGTTAACATGAAGTAATCTGAGATAAGAGCTGCAGCAGGTATGCGTCAGGTTTACTGTAACAAACAGGAAAATAAAACTCTGAGAGGGGAGCACAGTCCACAGTGTGCTTTAAAGAAGCTTTATAATACTTATATTATATTATATACTAATATCTTTGATATTAGAACACTATTTGGGTGGAGGCTTCAAATAAGCTCTCTGAGTTTTCTGCCTCTTCCTGCACATTATATTATTTATCTTTGGGGTTTTTTTTTATGTATTTTCTTTTAATTGTGCAAATAAATAAACATAAACAATACACTTTAGAGTTTAAACACAGATTCAATTATATTAAACAGAGACAAGGAGAGGATTCAAATATTAAAGGGGACATATCACGCTTTTTTCATCAACACATATTGGTCTAAGAGGTCCCCAAAACATGTCTTTAAAGTTTATGCTCAAAAAAACACTTTGAAATCAGATTTTGGTCTGCCTGAAAAACCCTCTTCTTCAGTCCTCATCAGAACAGTCTGTTTTCTCTCTGACCACGCCCCCTCAGGAAGTGGATGTGCCTCGGCTCTCCAGCACGTTGATCTAATGTTTACATGTTGGCTGAATATACACGGCTGCTCAGAGATCACGTTACTTCAACCCTCTGAATCTGATCCTGACGGAGAGGCGCCTGTAGCAGGACCTTTCTGAACCATTGGTCATAGATTTAGTGTTTCTTGTTGTTTTATTTGTCAGTATGTCGACGTGTGTCTTGGTACACAGCTACCAACATGTAGCTATGTGGCTATGCTAACTAGCGCTAGCACTTTTCCATGATAAATAAAAATCATCCACTAGATCTTCAAATCTGCAGACGTGGGGAGTAAAACCGACCTCTACCAGAAAGGCAGCGGGACCTTTCTGAAGGATTGGTCACAGATTCTGTGTTTCTTGTTGTTTTATTTGTCAGTATGTCGACGTGTGTCTTGGTACACAGCTACAGCTACGACATGTAGCTATGTAGCTATGCTAACTAGCGCTAGCACTTTTCCATGATAAATAAAAATCATCCACTAGATCTTCAAATCTGCAGACGTGGGGAGTAAAACCGACCTTTGTGTTTATTAAGACAGCCTACAACTAGCATGCCTCCCTCCTAAGCTCCTTGTTAGCACACATGTGTGCAGGGAATGAAAAACGGAGGAGGGGTTGAGTTGTATTTTATACAGTCTATGGGCTGAACAAGCTCCGAGCTCTGACTCCGTGACAGACCGGATATTGTTGTTACGTAACAAAAACACTGAAAACTGAAACGGCTGGTTTCAGCACACATTTACAGAAAGGTGGAGAAATCAGAACAGGGGCAGAATGGATTTTTTTCATTCTCGGGGGGTTTGTAGACAGGGACACATATTTCAGCTAGAGAACCATTAAAAAGTCAATTTTGCATGATATGTCACCTTTAAAGACAGGAAAAATAACTCTTACAAGATAAAACATATTTCTCTAAGTGTTTTAGTTTATGTTGTTACAGAAATATAAATATGTAGAAGTGGATCCATAGACTGTATAAATACTGGATGTAGTCTCCGTGACGTCACCCATCTGTTCCTGAGCGCTGTTTGGCAGCAGCAGCCATATTGGAAATGCTGAACTCAACCAGGCAGAGTGTGACGTAAAGGGGCGGAGTTTGAGCCTCCTAGCCAACAGCTATGTGTTCCCGCCTATCAATCAAGGCAGTCATGTCCTTATTTGGGCAAAAGCTTGTAATCTTAAACACATACACATCCATAGAGAGATTAGCTTCATAGCATCAAGTGTTTTTTGAACCAGGCTGTAAACATGTTTATTTCTGCTGCAAAGATCGTCTTCTTAGAATGGGTGTGTATGTGGTTTCCGGTGTTTCTGCAGCCAGCCTCTAGTGGACGCTCGATGAACTGCAGTTTAAAACACTTCCACATGGGGTTCATATTTTGAGGCCAGAGGTTGCCTCTTGTGCGGCCCTTATAACTGATGCATGTTTCGGCACACACAAACTTACAGAGTCACAGATGTGTTTCCTGTTTGAAAGAGTGAAGCTTCTACCCATACTGAAACTAAAATACAATATGCAGAGAGAAGCAAACTATCATGAGTGGATGTTTAGTTTAGTTCTTTCTTTGTGTTTCATGTCTTGGTTCCTCATGTTTATTCTGTGTTTACTGATCCATGTCTCTTATTGTATTTTCTTGTGTTTCCAGTTTAGTTTTACTTCCTGTCCTTGTGTGTTTCCCTCCTTTTTGATTCACCTGATTAGTCTCACCTGTGTTCACACCTGTGTTAATCCCTCTGTGTATTTAGTTCCTCTGTGTCTCCTGTCCTGTGTTGGATCATTGTTCATTATCATCATTGTTTATTAAAACCTTTTTATTTTAAAATCTGCACTTGGGTCCTCCTTCACAGTTTTCCCTCATCATGGAGGAAACAAAGAAGAGGCCGGAGAGAGATCTGAAGCAGTGAACTACGGTGGCCAACAAGGGACCATGCTGAGACGGCTACGCAGACTTTCATTCAACACAGGAGGCTGCAAACTCAAACACAAAGCTGATTCAGGTAAAACTACAGACGAGGATGTGAAAGAGATCTTTAACAGTGAACACAGTGCCCCCTACTGGCCTGGAGCTGCCACCATGTTGACTGAGTGTTCAGTGTTTTTCTGCAGCCTTAATTTTCTCGTTCTGTCGCTGTCCTTGCTTTAGTTCAACTTTCTGTTGTTTGTTTATATATTGCACACATTTCAAATGATCATATCCTCTGAAGTTGCATCCTGTGAGGTAGAGTCAGTGTTAGTGTGTGATGATGGCGTGCACTCACCCTGAGCGAGCCCCTCTGACAGAGCTCGAACACCCCGAACACGGCGTACTCAAACCTCACCGTGCCGTAGAACTTGGTCAGGTTGTAATAGTCGATCCGCAGCAGCTGGAACACAAAACATGGAGGGGAGGCGAGTCAAAGCAACCAGAGTCAGACTTTTTTAATCACACATCCTTTGTGTAGCCTGGGTGTAAAATTATCAATCAGTCACAATCTTTAATTTTATCAACTCAAACAAAGTGTTGAAAAACTGAAGTACAACATGTGTTCCTTTAAAGGTGACATATCACGCTTTTTTCATCAACATATATTGTTCTAAGAGGTCCCCAAAACATGTCTTTAAAGTTTATGCTCAAAAAAACACTTTGAAATCAGATTTTGGTCTGCCTGAAAAACCCTCTTCTTCAGCCCTCCTCAGAACAGGCTGTTTTCTCTCTGACCACGCCCCCTCAGGAAGTGGATGTGCCTCGGCTGTCCAGCACGTTGATCTAATGTTTACATGTTGGCTGAATATACACGGCTGCTCACAGACCCGCGTTACTTCAACCCTCTGAATCTGATCCAGAATCTGATCCTGACGGAGAGGCGCCTGCAGCAGGACCTTTCTGAACCATTGGTCACAGATTTAGTGTTTCTTGTTGTTTTATTTGTCAGTATGTCGACGTGTGTCTTGGTACACAGCTGCGAACATGTAGCTATGTGGCTATGCTAACTAGCGCTAGCACTTATCCATGATAAATAAAAATCATCCACTATATCAGGGGTGTCCAAAGTACGGCCCGGGGGCCAATTGCGGCCCAAGGTCCATTTATTTATGGCCCCAAGCTTCCATCTTACAGTGTGTTATTTATAGCATTATTAATAGCATTACAAATTAATCACATTCTGAATCATTTGTACATTTGCAGTTTCGTTCAAGCGCACACACAAAACTAAAGTCAATCCAGAAACGTCTCAAAAAGCTTCACATGGATTACTTGTATAAAGCCAAAGCTCTGGGAATTCTGCAAGAAGGCAATAAAGAAACACAAGAACTCTTAAAGTTGACTTCAAATTAATTTTATCATGATGTGAAAATGTTCTTGATGAACACTAAAAGTTCAGAAGACACTAGAAAAAATCAAAATTATGAAATTGTGCAGAAAATGCCAAATTTGGTGAAAATAATTATTTAGTTCTTCAAATGTTGTCTGCTGGTCAGACAAGTCTTACAAAAAAACATGAAAAAGAAGTGTGATGAAATCCAGATTGTGATCCTGCCATAGGAAAATAATGATACAATATTTTTCCCACATTGCCCGACCATTTTCCTCCAGAAGAAGATAAAGTTTGCTAATGTATATGTGGCTTGTGGAGAACTGAGGACTACCTAGTTACCAATTTATTGAGAACAAATGTAAAATAATTGTTTTTTAATAGAGATTTCATCTATAACTTTTATGATTCCTAAGTCTCGGTAGGAGCCACTGGCTCTAAGGTATTCTGACAACATCAAATGTGGCCCTCTTTGAAAAAAGTTTGGACACCCCTGCACTAGATCTTCAAATCTGCAGACGTGGGGAGTAAAACCGACCTTTGTGTTTATTAAGACAGCCTACAACTAGCATGCCTCCCTCCTAAGCTCCTTGTTAGCACACATGTGTGCAGGGAATGAAAAACGGAGGAGGGGTTGAGTTGTATTTTATACAGTCTATGGGCTGAACAAGCTCCGAGCTCTGACTTCCTGTTACAGACCGGATATTGTTGTTACGTAACAAAAACACTGAAAACTGAAACGGCTGGTTTCAGCACACATTTACAGAAAGGTGGAGAAATCAGAACAGGGGCAGAATGGATTTTTTTCATTCTCGGGGGGTTTGTACACATGCCAGGGACACATATTTCAGGTAGAGAACCATTAAAAAGTCCATTTTGCATGATATGTCACCTTTAGGTGTTATGTCCTCACAGAGAGAGATGTTTGAAATGTTGTTTAGGATTCACGTTAAAGGAGACGAGCTGAAGAGAGGAAGTGTTGTTTATCAGAGAAGCTCCACACAGGAGGGAAAGAAAGGAAGATATTTAAAAACCAGGAGTCTCACAGTGTTCAGCTCGATCCTCTGGTCCTCTGTGAAGTCTCCATCAGTGTGCTTCAACTCTTTCAGGATGACGGGCTGAAACACAGACACACAGATCATCCTCGTGTTCCCTCTTTTTATTGACGCACGTGAGACGTTGATTCTGCACGTTGGCGTGTCTTACCTTCTTGTCGTAGCGTCCTCGATGGCTGAAGTAAGTGGAGTCCTTCCTCTTATCCTCCTCGATCTGTTTCATTCAAACACAAACACTGTTATCTGATCTTACCTCCTTATCTTATCAGGATGTGATCTCCTCACATTTTAAGAGCACATTATGTAAAAGCGAGTTTCCTCAGGCCAAGGTTAACGACAGCACCTCTCAATAAACCTCTTTAATCATGTTTCATTTACATCTCTCTCTTTATGAACATCTAACATGTAGTCCAAGTCCTTGTGTTGAAACTGGTTTTATGTCACATCATGTTCAGCTTATCTGATCTCATAAATCTGCCTCTTAGTCAGCGCTCTCACCTGCAGCACGTGTGTCAACGTGAGGGAGTAAAACCCGGACACACAGATCCTCACACCAGCATTAAGATAGCTTCAACCAGGATTACGAGTTAAAGCTGCAGTTGGTAGGATTGTGCTGTGTTTGGCCAAAATGTCGTAACACTAATCCACAGGCATCAATAAATGAGGTATCTTGAGATTATGGCGAGATCTGTGTTTTCCTCTGCCTCTTTATCCAGCAATCTATAAGTTCCAATCGCTCCCGTCAGCTCTGACCAATCAGAGCCACCCTCTTGATTGAGCGTGCACTGTTGTAATCTGGCTGCACGGTGGTGCAGTGGGTAGCGCTGTTGCCTCACAGCTAGAAGGTTCCTGGTTCGAATCCCCCGCCAGGCGGGTGACCTTTCTGTGTGGAGTTTGCATGTTCTCCCCGTGCATGCGTGGGTTCTCTCCGGGTGCTCCGGCTTCCTCCCACAGTACAAAAACATGCTCAGGTTGATTGATCACTCTAAATTGCCCGTAGGTGTGAGTGTGTGCATGAATGGTTGTCTGTCTCTTTGTGTTAGCCCTGTGATAGGTTGGCGACCTGTCCAGGGTGTACCCTGCCTTCCGCCCGAAGCCAGCTGGGATAGGCTCCAGCCCCCCGTCCCCCCTAACGGGATAAGCAGTCAAGATAGTGGATGGATGGATGTTCTGATCTGTTTGTGGGCGGGGCTTACAGGAGCAGAGAGGGGGGGAGAGGGACATCTGGTGTGGAGGGGTAGTGTTGACATTTAAAATCTCTCCCTGAACTGGTGTTTATTCCAGGACGACCAACAGCAGCTTTAATGCATTAACCAGGACTCATGTCACAGAGCACCAGCACACCTGTGACACATACACATTCAGTAAACCTCCTCAGCTCGTCTGGACTCAGTTTGAAGTGTTTGGTTTTCACACTTTTCAGTACCAAGTATAAAACACTGATTTGACACGAAGCATGAAAACATGTAAAGAGGAGAGCTGTTAGTTAGCAAGCTAGCATGTTTTCAACCCTTTCCTCAAACCTGACATCAGAGGGCATTTTATTATTAGCTGTTATTAAAACTTTATCTAACCAGGTAAGTTATTAAGAACAAATTCTTATTTACAGTGACGACCTGGCAGAAGGCACAGGGGTCAAAGGTCAGGGGTAACAGTAATGACAGAAACAAACACAAGGTTAGAAAAACTTCAAAGACAAGTTAAACATGACAGAACAGATCAGATAAGGAACAGTGGCAGCAGGAGTCCAGGATTAAAAGCAGGTGCAGGTGTGTTATAGAGTCCATGAGAGAGTTCCTGAAATCTGCTGCGGTCCAGCTCCGCGTGCACCGGTTGCGTTTTTGGAACGCAGCACGGAGCAGGACCACCGGACAGCTGGAGTCGTGACCGAGGTTTTTCCCACGGCAATCACTGAATGAAGGATTCTCCTCCTCCTCCTCTTCTCATCCATGTTGTCTTTCTGGTCCTCTGAAAACCTCTGACCTGTTGACTCCAGGCCTGGCTCCGCTCATCATGACTTTGGTTTGTTGTTGTAGTTAAGTGAAATACGATCTGGTGATAACACAGAGTGTTTTATTCTGAAAATCAACCGGATGTTTTCATTTTGTTTTGGTGAAACCTGACTTCCTGTCCCGTTCCATGTGCTCTGTTGAGATTGATGCGTCGTGCTGCAGCATCCGGCACAAATAGAAGTCTTGTGTATCTGATCCGGAGGACTCCGACCTGCCGGATCAGAGACCCAGCCAGAATGCAACGGAGCGGATCCAGTGGAAGTTAACACATTGACTAGAATAGAAACCTATCAGATCCAGTGCTGTGATGGATCGGAGACGGACCGGACACGGATCTGGTGGACTTTGGCCTTGAGTGTGTATTGGGGATTGTCAGCAGGATGAGGTCCGCTGAGCGTGTGTTGTAAGTGTGCAAACTGTAACCGTCTCCATAGATACGGAGGCGACAGTCCGAGGAGAGTTCTGTATATTAACATGTACCCGGGTGTGTAAGGATGGCCAGTTTACAGAGGAGTGTAAAGTGCAGCGGTGAGTTCTGAAACATTTGTGGCAGCTGTAATATTCTAAAATGTTGGAAACAACTTTAATACTAAGAATAAATAACGAGGGACATCTATTGGTCGAAGCTTTTACTGAACAGTGTTTGTGTTTGGCGTCTAGACTCCGCCCTCCTCATTCCTCTCATTCCTCACATTCCTCCATCATACAGGAAGAGAGTGTAGAGGACATTGATCTCACACAGAGGACACAGGGAATGAAGCGTCTCACCTTCAGAGAGACCTCCTTCTCATCCAGCGGGGCGATCAGGTGTGGGTTGATGTGAGACCACTTCTTCTGCTGCAGACGCTCCTTCCTGTTCTGCCTGACATGATTCACAAACACTCAGTGATCACAGATATCTCTCCTGTTCTCAGAGACATCACTTTAAGCTTCAACCACGACATGAAGAAACAGATGATTTTACAGATCCTTGAATTTCAATTGAAACTGACTGATCTTGTCTGAGAGGTTAGGGTCTAATCAAAGCAGCTGTTTGATGAGACCATGGTCCCTGCTGTGAGGCGTGTCTGTGTTTACCTGTAGAAGATGAGGGCGATGGCTGTGACCACCACCACACTGAGACTCAGGACGATCACGATCACATCCTGCGTGTTTAAATCTGAAACACACAGATGAGTGTTTAGTTTTTAAAGCATCACATGCAGAAACAAAGTGAGAACACGCTTTAATGAGAGTTTCAGCTTCAGGCTGTGAGGACGTGCAGAGATCGGGACTTAGTTACCGTTGGGATTCTTCGGCACGTCTTGGGGCAGGAGGCCCCCCTCCCACTGCAGGGCCGGGTGTGGGTCCTCCACGTTGGATTTATTTTGGGACGTGTCGAACACTAACAGAGTCTCATACTGCAGAGACGCAGAGACACAGACATAGAGAGACACAGAGGCAGAGAGACACAGGCAGAGACAGACACAGAGAGACACAGAGGCAGAGAGACATAGAGAGACAGACACAGAGAGACACAGAGGCAGAGAGACATAGAGAGACAGACACAGAGAGACACAGAGGCAGAGAGACATAGAGAGACAGACCCAGAGAGAGAGACACAGAGGCAGAGAGACATAGAGAGACAGACCCAGAGAGACACAGAGGCAGAGAGACATAGAGAGACAGACACAGGCAGAGACACAGAGGCAGAGAGACACAGGCAGAGACAGACACAGAGAGACACAGAGGCAGAGAGACACAGGCAGAGACAGACACAGAGAGACACAGAGGCAGAGAGACATAGAGAGACAGACACAGAGAGACACAGAGGCAGAGAGACATAGAGAGACAGACACAGGCAGAGACACAGAGGCAGAGAGACACAGAAAGACAGACCCAGAGAGACACAGAGGCAGAGAGACATAGAGAGACAGACCCAGAGAGAGAGACACAGAGGCAGAGAGACATAGAGAGACAGACCCAGAGAGACACAGAGGCAGAGAGACATAGAGAGACAGACACAGAGAGACACAGAGGCAGAGAGACATAGAGAGACAGACACAGGCAGAGACACAGAGGCAGAGAGACATAGAGAGACAGACACAGAGAGACACAGAGGCAGAGAGACACAGAAAGACAGACCCAGAGAGAGAGACACAGAGGCAGAGAGACACAGAGAGACACAGAGGCAGAGAGACACAGAGGCAGAGAGACACAGAGAGACACAGAGGCAGAGAGACACAGAGAGACACAGAGGCAGAGAGACATAGATAGACAGACACAGAGAGACAGAGACAGAGAAACAGACACAGAGGCAGAGAGACACAGAGAGACACAGAGGCAGAGAGACATAGAGAGACAGACACAGAGAGACAGAGACAGAGAGAGAGACACAGAGGCAGAGAGACACAGAGAGACAGACACAGGGAGAAACACAGAGGCAGAGAGACACAGAGAGACAGACAAAGGCAGAGACACAGAGGCAGAAAGACACAGAGAGACAGACACAGGCAGAGACACAGAGGCAGAGAGACACAGGGAGAAACACAGAGGCAGAGAGACACAGAGAGACAGACACAGGCAGAGACAGAGGCAGAGAGACACAGAGAGACAGACACAGGCAGAGACACAGAGGCAGAGAGACAGAGAGTCAGACGGCTGTAACAAGAGTTCATCTTCTCCTGATTCACTTTGTGATTGGACAGAAGTCTCACCTGGTTGGTGATGCCGGACGTGTAAAGTATAGAGAAGTTAACGTCTCTGTCTCCGTACTCGTCCAGCACATAGTGTCCTCCCATACCTGATCCAGGCAAACACATAACGAGGAGGACATCAGGACAATCCTTCAAACTGAACTAGATATCAACAGACTGTAAAACGTTCAACCCGTCTTCATGGTGACCACACGAAGACACAAGGGGTGAGAGTATCAGTGTACTGGTGTTCAGGTAATAAGCAGGAGACTGTAAAGTGAAGGTTATGCAGATTAGAATTTAGGGTGAGGAAAGACTCCTCCTCACCCTGTCAGGATTCTGATGTGCATTACCCCCCGTGTGTGTGTGTGTGTGTGTTGTCTTCCTCTCTCTGTCTCTGCTCATACTCACCGTCAAAGGAGATGTTTCCAAACGGGTTGTCGCTCAGAGGCACGTCTTCGTAGGATCTCCCGTTCTGCTGCTCACTCAGCATCTTCTCTCGGAGGACTTTCCCAAACAGCAGAGCCCCGTCGTGGTACCCGGCCACGTAGTCGTTAATCTGCCCGTCAGAGAGAAGGATGAAGGAGACGAGTCAGACGTATATTCAGGACGCACTCTGCAGTCTGAGAGCTGAAGCTTTGACTCACCGTGTCGTTGTACGTGGAGTTTGCAGAGTCGTAGTTCCTCTGCGGGAGAGTGATCACCACCACGTCCTGCATCGTCTTACTGGACGTGGTGTTGATGTAATACGAAGGGCTACAGGAGGACCAAAGAGAGTCTCTGTGTCACACTTCTGCACAGTCAAAGCTTCACAACATGAGGTTATATCACAGATGCTTACTTGTAGATATCGAGGAGCACGAAGATGATCTCCTTATCGATGTTGACCGGCAGACTCTTAATCGAAGCGATGTCATCAGTGCTCCCACACAGGATGAAAACTGGAAAACACAGAGATTCATGAAGTCAGAGAGACACAGACACATTACATATTCAAGTTAACACCATGAGAGGGGCGGCTGTCCTCTCTGACCACGCTTTAAAAACTGAACTTTATAAATAATCTTTGAATTTAGTGAAACTTGTTCTTATTTCTGAGTTGATCTTCTGCTAACTGTTGCTCCTGCTTTCCTGTTTTCTCCAGGCTTCATAAAGTCCCTAATCTGACCCTCCTCTCAGTCCAGACAGTGGATGAGCACACAGGGATCATATATGAGTCTTAAATACTCACTGTTGCTGTGTCTGTTCTTCTTTCTGATGGCCTCCTTGAGCTCGTCCTCCCCGCGCAGCATCTCTCTGTTCATCCTTGTGGCAAAGTTGTTGGAAGCTGCTTCCAGAGCGTTGATGTACCTGCATCCAAAAAAAAGAGAGATGAAGCAAAGAGTGGTGCATGCTGGGAAGTTGAGTTTGAGCCATAGGCGTTTACTGTATGCTAGCTAAATAGTTGTTAGATGGTTGTTAGCCTTGATGCTAGCAAAAAAATCCAGTTGGGGTTGGTCGTCACATTCTCTTTGGGGTTGGTTGTCACATGTAACAACCAACCCCATAGTGTGTGACAACCAACCCCATAGTGTGTGACAACCAACCCCATAGTGTGTGACAACCAACCCCATAGTGTGTGACAACCAACCCCATAGTGTGTGACAACCAACCCAATAGTGTGTAACAACCAATCCCATAGTGTGTGACAACCAATCCCATAGTGTGTGACAACCAACCCCATAGTGTGTAACAACCAACCCAATAGTGTGTAACAACCAACCCAATAGTGTGTGACAACCAACCCAATAGTGTGTAACAACCAACCCCATAGTGTGTGACAACCGACCCAATAGTGTGTGACAACCGACCCCATAGTGTGTGACAACCAACCCCATAGTGTGTGACAACCAACCCCATAATGTGTGACAACCAACCCCATAGTGTGTGACAACCAACCCCATAGTGTGTGACCACCAACCCCATAGTGTGAGACAACCAACCCCATAGTGTGAGACAACCAACCCCATAGTGTGAGACAACCAACCCCATAGTGTGTGACAACCAACCCCATAGTGTGAGACAACCAACCCCATAGTGTGTGACAACCAACCCCATAGTGTGTGACAACCAACCCCATAGTGTGAGACAACCAACCCCATAGTGTGTGACAACCAACCCCATAGTGTGAGACAACCAACCCCATAGTGTGTGACAACCAACCCCATAGTGTGTGACAACCAACCCATAGTGTGTATGATGTGTCAGAGTGTCTTTGATAGTTATTTGCCTCTTTGTTACAATGAGTTGGAAAATGAGAGGGACACACATTTCAAGCTAACACCTTAAGCTTCCATGTAATGTAGGAATGACTATTGAAAGATGTTTTGATGATGAGCAATTATCAAAACAGTGAAAAGTGTGACAACCAACCCCGTTCTCCCCTACTTGGTTGAAACATAATATTTTAACAACAGAAATACAGCAGCTCCTCAGCGTTTTACATGTTGTCCATTTCAAATGAAAGTCCAAAAAAATAACTCTAATGTCACTTTTTGGTATATTGGTACTCACTATAGGGGGCTGGTTTACTCCAGAAACATACATACTGTTTATGTATATGTTGAGGAGCTGCTGTATCTAAATGAGTTGTCTTCCCCAGAAATCAGGGTCACCATATGTTTCTTCTATGATTCAAATCCATTCCTCTTTTGCTGTGGCTCAGCATTTAAATAACCTTTATCAGAATTGATGGTTTAGTCACAGACTTTCCCTAAAAAGTGACAACTATTCTTTCACAAATGTGGGAATGTAATTGCATTAAAATGTACTAAACAGTGAAATTTATCTTGCACGGCTCAGCACCCCTAAACATCTGATCCTAGAATCGCCCCTGCTTTGAGCACAGAGGCGTCTCAGATTCACATGATGCTGAGTGGTCTCACCAGTAGCAGTCCTCGGACACGTTGTGGGCCTTCTTGTAGACGTAGACTTGCTTCCACTTGTCCTTAAATGGCAACTTTTCTTCAAAGAAGTGGATCAATAAAGATGTGATTTTGCGTGCTGGGGGCAGAATCCGGGTCAGTTTGGATTTGTAGTCACAGGAGAGTCCGAAGCTCCCGGCTGAGATGATGGGGACGCTCAGGGTCAGGCCGATTTCCTCACTGAAGCAGAAAACAACAAAGAGTCAGAGATCAAGTGTTTGACTGTGAATGAAACAAAACCAAGAATCATACTCACTCCACCAGCTGGAAGGTCGCAAAGGTGCAGGACGGACCAAGCATGACACATCCAGCCTCCCCGTTATTCTGCAGAGACAGACACAGTTACCCTGTTAGTCCTCACTGAGACAGGGACAGTTACCCTGTTAGTCCTCACTAAGAGAGGGACAGTTACTCTGTTAGTCCTCACTAAGAGAGGGACAGTTACTCTGTTAGTCCTCACTGAGACAGACACAGTTACCCTGTTAGTCCTCACAGAGACAGACACAGTTACCCTGTTACTGTCCTCACAGAGAGAGGAACATGTCTCAGACTGAGAGACACAGTTACCCTGATACTGTCCTCACAGAGAGAGGGACATGTATTAGACTGAGAGACACAGTTACCCTGTTACTGTCCTCACAGAGAGAGGGACATGTCTCAGACTGAGAGACACAGTTACCCTGATACTGTCCTCACAGAGAGAGGGACATGTATTAGACTGAGAGACACAGTTACCCTGATACTGTCCTCACAGACACAGGGACATGTCTCAGACTGAGAGACACAGAGTCAGCGCTGCAGGAAGTTTATATAGATATCAAACAGATCATTAAAATCTACATCTTTGATTTAAGGCCTCTCTGCAGGTTTCTAAGACTTGGTCTAGTGCTTCAGATTTACTGTTCCTCTAATCCCTAATCTTGTATTCCCTACCTCTCAGAGTGTATCCTGCATATTATATTAGATTTATTCCACACTTACATGGAGCACCTTCAGTATAGCCACTCCCTCACAGGTGCTGCTCCCACAGCCCTGCCGGTTGTACATGTTGGTGTTGAACCCGTTGTAGTTGGCCGTCAAAGTGAAATTTAATCCTGGACTCGTGGAAAGAAGATAAGAGATTTAATACCAAACACATTATTGAGATTAGATGAAATCAGCTTTATTGCTCTGTGGTTATTATGGTTTTTTTTATACAACAAATTGTGTTCAGACTTGAAGTCAGGTTTGGATTAAACGTGTTTCCTATCCTGAATTTAAAGCCTCTGACAGAACACTGCTGATGAAGTGTAGACCAGGAGCCTGAAAGGAGCGAATAACAGGGACAGAGAGGGACAAGCCGCTGGAACAAGCTCTTCACACGGCGGCTGACTTCAACAAATCACATGTTTTAAAGGCGTCTCTGTTCGCTGTTTGGATGAAGTTCAATAAGAGGTTCATATCTCTGTGTCTTACAGACTATATAACTTCATCTGTGATTAATAAATGAACTGACTAACCTCAGAAATAACTCTAAACCAGATGATCGTTAAAAAATAAATATAATATCAAGCCTTATATCACATTGTATCGTATGGAATCATGTGGAATCGTATTATATCATATTACTTTGCATCATATTATATTATATTAAACTGAATCACATCGTATCAGATGATATTATTAGTCTCACTTTAACTGAGTCTTCTTCATTTATTATCTTAGTCCATTTTAAATTTATATCCTGCTTTATTTTTAATTTTATTACATATATATTATGTATTCATTTATTTTCTTTATTTTCATTTATTTTGTAATGTATTGTGGATTATGTAATCATTTATGTAGTAATGAATTAGATCTTACATTTTATGATTTTTTCTGATTACCTCTCAGAATTTTAATATTTTATTCTGTTGTACTTTGCTGTATTAATTTTCAGTGAAGCATCTTTTACTGTTTTAATCTTTTAGAGTTGTATTGTCTTATTAATTAATTTTATTTTGGTGAATTTAATTTATCTTATTTATCTCCAGTGTTTCCTCTGTAAGATATGACAGCATTTCCTCCTTTTTTTAATTTTAATTTAATTATTTAATTATTTTCATTTTTTTAAATATTTCATGTGGATCTTCTTTTTTTGTATTTTAATTTATTCTAGTGTATTTCTACCATTATTCATTTTATATTACAGCATTTTGTGCTCCAATATCTATGAAAAGTGCTTTATTATTATTATTATTATTATTATTATTATTATTATTATTATCTTATCAGTGTCTTTGAGTTTTTAGAAAAGCGCTTTATAAATAAAATGTATTATTTTATCATTTTATATTGTATCATATATCCTAGTGTATCACATTGTTTGGCATCTATAGAAATATGTGTGATCATATTATATCCTCTTTTATCAAATCACATCACATCTTATATTAAATTGTTTTGAATCAAATCTTACTTTCAAATATTTTATAAAATAATTCCATATTCTTTAATATCACATTGTTTTATATCGTATCCTGTCATTCTGCCTGATAATGTATTATCCCATACGTCTGCCCCAACATGCTTTTATATATATATATATAAATGTATGTTATTGAGTGTGCAGGTCTAAGTACATCAGTACATCCTGTGATTCAAATAATTAGTCTTCTTAATTCCAAAGAATAAAAACATTAAATAAAAATAAAAACAAAACAAAACAAGGAAATCAAATTTCATGTCATAGATCCTGTGTAGTTCATTCACATTACAGGTATGTTATATTGATCTCACAGGTAGTTTGTATCCCTTACACACACTCTGACATGTTTACACTTGTTTACCACATATAGACTCACACCAACACACACACACACACTCTCACATGAACACTAACAAGCACTCACACACACTTACACACACTTGCGTTAATACAACAAGTTTGAGGGGGGGGTTCCTTAGAGTTTATGTTAATTTTGTGGCCTCTCTTGTCTACAGAGCTTCATAAATCTTGCTCCTCTATATACTGTCAAACGTCTGCCCCAACATTCAAATCCATCTGGAATCACTCTGAAGACTTCAGAGAGGATGAAATGAGGACAGATGAGTGAAAACAAAGTCTGATTTAATCCTTAAATTAAATCATATCTCATCCTCTCTGAGCAGATTTCAAATATTTAGTTTATTAGATTTGATTCAGTTTGAGACATTTTCTCTTCAGCAGGCTGCAGAGAGAGAGAGAGCTTCACTCAGCAGCCATCTTGACTCTGCAGTTTTCAGTGTTTATGATGTTCCAGGAGTTTCTGCCAGTCGACTGTTTCAAAACTTTAGCTCTGACTGACACTCTGAATGTTTGAAGCTTTGTGTCTGTAATCTGTTCAGCTGCTGCAGAGCTTTTCAATCTTTAACATTCATCCAGATGAATTAATCTCAGGTATTGATCCGTACCTTGTTTCTCGTTCTCCAGCCTGTCCGCCTCGATCGCTCGTTCCACGGCCAGCTGCACAAACGGCCGGCTCCACTCGTACGTGTTGTCCTCCAGAAGCACGACGTTCAGGTAGAAAGTACGCTTCGATGACAAACACTCCTCCAGCATCTTGTTGGAGTTCACCGACACGATCACCGACATCAACACTCCCAGGTAACATAAACTCTGAGTGCTGTACATCTTGTTCTTCAGATTTCCCTTTCACTCCTCAAAATGCTGTTTCCCACAGTTCCTACATATCAAAGTGAATATTTCAACTCTTCAGAAAGAAGTCTGAGGCAGGTTTTTACCTCCTCAACAGATTCCCTTCACTTCCAGAAACAGGAGGGGAACAAAGTTCTGCAGAGACGAATCTGAAGTCACAGTAAATTCACAGTCCAGCATCCAGGTCTGACAGAAAGGAGACGCTTACCTGAAGTCTGAAAACACTTTCAGGAAGGACAATAAAGAGTAAAGTCTGGACTTAACAGGAAAACAGTCTCTGCACAAGCCTGGGATCAATAATCCTCCACCTTGGTACAGCCTGATCTACCTGTCCCCCTTACGTTAATGAACAACCGTCCACTGACAGTCAGAGGGAGGGCAGGGCGTGAAGACTCCCACACTCCACCTGGACTAACACCTTCACATAGAAACTACCTGAGATTATAAACATCAAGGCTGTCCTCGCTCTGCACCTCCTGTTGGAGCGATTCCTCCGTCTCTAAGTTTCTGCTGAGGAAACGAAGCGGGGTGTCTTCTTCCTGAGAGTCCCAGAACAACAGACCGAGAGGATCAGTACTGTAAGATCCTGTGCCACAGGCCGGCCTGGAAACATTCAGTCCAAGCAAGGCGGGGGAAAGCTTTCACAGTGAGAGGGGCAAAGGTCAAAGGAGGCCATAAAAGTGAAGGCTTGTGTGGAGCTGATAAATATTGTCTGTTATAAAAGCAGGGTGGATTAAGCCTGTAAAAGTGCTGCTCGTAAACACAGCTCGCTTTGAGGAAACCAGCTTTAAACGCTTTCAACACCAAATCAGAGGCGGAGTGAAATCAGAGAGCGCTGTCGTTCAGAGTCTCAAAGAGAGACGCCAAACACTCTCTGACATCATCCCCATCACTTTTAAAGAGTGTGATCATAGTCCAGTTCACAGTCCTCTTTATTGATACCTAATTATTTATTAATAAGCCAACCTGCTGACCGGCACGTCTGTAATCCTGATACAGCTTCATATCAGCATCATCAGGTGAGCGTCTCTCAGGATGAACTGAAGACACAGCTGAGTCATGCTGATGAAGAGGAGTTTTCTCACTGATGAAGATATAAGAGCCCCTCAGTGTATTTAAAGACATCCATTCATTAATAAGAGCTCACCATAACAGCTTCTCAAACAAGAACCAACAAATGATCTCTCATGGTCGAGGAACCATTCTTAAAATCAACGTACAGCTGGTCTGAGGAATCACCTCGCCTTTATTGAGTCTTAAATACTCATTCCATTCATCCATCCATCCATCCATTCATCCATCCATCCATTCATCATCCATCCATCCATCCATTCATCCATCCATCCATTCATCCATCCATCAATTCATCCATCCATCCATTCATTAATCCGATAATCCTTCCATCCATTCATCCATCCATCCATTCATCCATCCATCCATCCATCCATTCATTAATCCGATAATCCTTCCAATCGTCCATCCATCCATCCATTCATCCATTCGTCCAATCGTCCATCCATCCTTCCATTCATCCATTCATTAATCCGATAATCCTTCCAATCGTCCATTCGTCCATCCATTCGTCCAATCGTCCATCCAATCATCCATCTATCCATCCATCCATTCATCCATTCATCCAACCGTCCATCCAATCCTCTATTCATCCAATCATTCATCCAATCATACATCCAATCATCCATCCATCCATCCATCCAATCATCCATCCAATCATCCATCCATCCATCCATCCATTCATCCATCCATCCATTCATTCATCCGTCCATCCATCCAATCATTCATTCAATCATACATCCAATCATCCATCCATCCAATCATCCATCCAATCATCCATCCATCCATCCATCCAATCATCCATCCATCCATCCAATCATCCATCCACCCATTCATTCATCCGTCCCTCCAGCCATCCAATCATCCATCCAATCATCCAATAATCCATTCATACATCCAATCATCCATCCAATCATCCAATCATCCAATAATCCATTCATCCATCCAATCATCCACCCATCCAATCTTACATCCATCCAGTCATCCTTTCATCCAATCATCCATCCTTTCATCCAATCATCCATCCTTTCATTTAATCATCCAATCTTACATCCATCCATTCATCCATCCATTCATTCATTCATTCATTCATTCATTCATCCATTCATTCATCCGTCCATCCATCCATCCAATCATCCATCCTCTCATTCAATCATCCAATCTTACATCCATCCATTCATCCATCCATTCATTCATCCATCCATCCATCCATCTAATCATCCATCCATCCATCCATCCATTCATCCAGTCATCCATCTTAAAGAAGTTTAATAAGAAAAGGTGGGCGGGACTTGTTATTTTAAAAAGTTGGACGAGGAGAATAAATATATTTTATTAGTTATTTCATTGAAAAGGCTTAAAATAAAAGTCTTCTGTTAGTTTTGGTGCCATCATTTCTTTTACTCAGTGTTAAGACTTCATTAATTATCAATGTGAAACATGTGAGTCAGTTATTTTGTTGTATTGGTCCTTTATCCGTCCTCTTCACACCTCCTCTATAAACAGTGGTATCATCAGCTCTAAATCAGGCTGCTGTCAGACTCTTCTTCTATCTCTCCATAAGTCTGTGGTCTCACAGTTTTATGATCTCTGAGCTCCTGATAGGCAGAGTTAAAAGAATCATCTCAATAAAAGTCCTGTTAGTGTGATATTAAGCTGCTCTCTGTGGAATGTTACAGATGTGTTAGAGAAATGTAGAGTTTGTGTTAAAGCCATCACTGTCACATGCTTTTCATCTGCTTCAGGAAACTTTACAACAAACTAAGAAACGTTCCTGATGAACCTTTCCCGTCCACTCCATCACCGCTCAGCTTCCTGTCCGGACGCCACCTCACGGGTCGTAAACGTCCTGAACAAACATGCGTATGACGTCGTAATGGCGCGGTTGGCTGGGGGCACACAGCACTTTAATCCCAGCACAGGCTGATGTGGAGAGGCTCTCTGTGTCATCACGCCGCCGAGCTTCATCAGGAAGGGGAAAGAGTAATGTGCTGAGAGGAACAAAGCTCAGGTTTATGGCCTCACTCTGTCTCTGATAGCCACCGGGCGCTGTTAACGGTGGCTGTGATTGTTAGTCTGTGAAAATGGGTCCAGGTAAACACTTCACCCCGGCATGCAGGGAGATAAGAGGGCCGCTCTAATGGTGGCCTTCAACTGAACTAACACCCGAACACCTGCTCCTCTCTCTGTCCCACACCGACATGTTCAGAGAGAGGGGGAGTGTGAGCCGTGATACCTGCTCTCAGTAACTCCTGAGTCAGTGTGATCCTGGTCCTGTTGTTGGGCAGTGATCGAGTCTGATGGATCCATTAATCAGGCCTCTGGTTCATGTGTTTCATGTGTTCTCAGGTCTTAATTGGAGCGTCTGCAGAGTCTGATGTTTGGTCTAGAAACCGTCCCTCAGAGGGATTTATTGATCTGATGAAATCAATCAGTGACAGCTGTTAGTGCAAATTAAAGACCCTCAGTCTTAGAGGTCGACCTCATCAGGAGGCAGATAAAGGTGGTTTAGAGAGCGTCTAACTCATGTTGGTTTTTGGATTATCTCAGTGTTTGTTCACCATGAAGTGAAACAGAAAGAAAGAAGTCATCTGATCCTTTAAATAAAGGTTAAAGCTCCTCAGGAGAAACAGGGGTTGAGGTCAGATAAAGAGGCGTGTATCCATCAGACCTGTGATTTCATAACTCTGCCTTTAGTCCTCATGAATCCACGTCCTGTGTTTAAATCATGTTCATTAGAGATGGACTCTTTTTTGTTTTTCCCTCACTGACGGACTGAGTCAGCAACACATACCTGCAGGTATCCTGCGTCTATCACACACAGAACACATGTCTGATGTATGTAAGAGAGTAAAATGGGTCAAACTGCCCTCTGACTACCGCTCCTCTCTAACCTCAGCTCTCACCACAGCTGATTTATGATCCCATGAAATGCGGAAAAGATAAACACGGCTGATTTATGGTGCCAGTATTAAGCTCGCCACCTGTTGCAAAACTGCCCGAGTCTGAACTGTTTCAGGACTTATCAAGGTGAGTCCAGGTGATAAGGAGCAGACCAATCATCACAGGATAAACACCTTTATTCAGACCGATCAAACTCAAACATTCAAGTTACAGAAACTTTAAATACTGACACATTTAGAAAACATCAGAAACATCAGAAACATCAGAAACCTGCAGCTTCAGGGACTCTGATGACTGGGTTCAACTTTAATAATAAATGTTATTACAGGATGCATTTGCTGGTTTATTCTGCATGTTTGAAAGCAGGTCACGTCTTACAAACCCAGAGCTCCTTTACACCTCAGACGTTTTATTACACTGTGTTCTAAGTCTCAAAGAAAGTCTGCAGATCTTTGTTTCCTTCTCAGAGATCTCATTTATCATCTCCTGAGCGTCTGAAGGAGCCTCAGGACTAAAGCTGCTGTCAGTAAAGTATTATTTGTGTTCGGCGCCCCCCTGTGGACAAAGTAAACCTTGCAGTTTTTGTTTCTGTACATGCATAATGAGTGTCTTCTGATGAAGCTTCTCTCCTGTCTGCAGTGATCCCTCTCTGTGAGTGTTTGCAGAGGAGCACACTGACATGATCTCCTCTCAGAGCAGCTTCAGGTATTAAAATCACATCATCCACAGAGTGAGGTGACTTCACTGTCAGATGGTCAGAGAGGTGAAGAGGAGTCACACTCAGATCAGCTGTGGAGCAGTTGCGTATCAGTATCAGATCCAGTGTATTGCCAGCTTTGTGTGTTGGAGGCATTTCAATCTGTTTTAAGCCAAAGGAGGATAATAGAGAGATGAAATCAGTTGCCTTGGCTTTATCCATGTGGATGTTCAAGTCTCCCATAACTACCAGTGGTGAGCCATCATCAGGTATGTCTGAGAGTAGCATGTCCAGTTCCACAATGAAGCTGTCCAAGTGTCCCCCTGGTGGGCGGTACACCACAACCATGTAAGCCTTTATAGGTGCAGTGACCTTTATTGCATGGTACTCAAAGGACGTGTTATTGCACATTGGTTTAAGCTGGTTGAAGTTCCAGTCATCAGGTAGGATAATACCTGTACCACCTCCTCGGCCCGTAGAGCGAGGTGTATGAGAGAAGATTGCATCGACTGAAAGGGCAGTTGGTGTTACAGTGTTTTCTGGGCGGATCCAAGTTTCTGTCAGGGCTAGGACCTGAATGTCGGACAGTTTAGTCAGAGTTAATGAATTCTGCTTTGTTAACTGCAGACTGGCAGTTCCAGAGGCCAACTGTGACGCAAGGTTGCGGAAAGGAAGCAAACTGTAGAGAGGACAGATTTTGAAGGTTGTGTTTTCTGCCGTTGTAGCGTTTTTTTCTGCTCTGATTTAGGACTTTGATATGTTCATAGCACATGATGCGTTTGAAAAGGTGACACTGCTGGTCAGCCAGTGGCCTTGTTCAGTGGACTCGCACAGGTAGACTCGCAGATCAGAGCTTGTTCTGCTGGCAGATTCGTATCAAGCTCTCTTAAAGGGGACATATCACGCTTTTTTCATCAACATATATTGATCTAAGAGGTCCCCAAAACATGTCTTTAAAGTTTATGCTCAAAAAAACACTTTGAAATCAGATTTTGGCATGCCTGAAAAGTCCTCTTCTTCATTCCTCCTCAGAACAGTCTGTTTTCCCTCTGACCACGCCCCCTCCGGAAGTGGATGTGCCTCGGCTCTCCAGCACGTTGATCTAATGTTTACATGTTGGCTGAATATACACGGCTGCTCAGAGATCGCGTTACTTCAACCCTCTGAATCTGATCCTGATGGAGAGGCGCCTGTAGCAGGACCTTTCTGAACGATTGGTCACAGATTTAGTGTTTCTTGTTGTTTTATTTATCAGTATGTAGACGTGTGTCTTGGTACACAGCTACGAACATGTAGCTATGTGGCTATGCTAACTAGCGCTAGCACTTATCCATGATAAATAAAAATCATCCACTAGATCTTCAAATCTGCAGACGTGGGGAGTAAAACCGACCTCTACCAGAAAGGCAGCAGGACCTTTCTGAACCATTGGTCACAGATTTAGTGTTTCTTCTTGTTTTATTTGTCAGTATGTCGACGTGTGTCTTGGTACACAGCTACAGCTACAGCTACAGCTAAAGCTACAGCTACAGCTACAGCTACAGCTATGAACATATAGCTATGTGGCTATGCTAATTAGCGCTAGCACTTATCCATGACAAATAAAAATCATCCACTAGATCTTCAAATCTGCAGACGTGGGGAGTAAAACCGACCTTTGTGTTTATTAAGACAGCCTACAACTAGCATGCCTCCCTCCTAAGCTCCTTGTTAGCACACATTTGTGCAGGGAATGAAAAACGGAGGAGGGGATTCAGTATTATTTTATACAGTCTATGGGCTGAACAAGCTCCGAGCTCTGACTCCGTGACAGACCGGATATTGTTGTTATGTAACAAAAACACGGAAGTCTGAAACGGCTGGTTTCAGCACACATTTACAGAAAGGTGGAGAAATCAGAACAGGGGCAGAATGGATTTTTTTCATTCTTGGGGGGGTTTGTAGACAGGGACACATATTTCAGGTAGAGAACCATTAAAAAGTCAATTTTGCATGATATGTCACCTTTAAAGCCAAGATTTCAGTGAAACTCCGCCCCAGTTGTTATCACTGTAGCAATCAATAGAGGGTGCAACCATAGACTGTAAATAAAAATGGACAGCGTTGCTCCACATCTTCCCGTTGTACAGTTCTGAAGCCAAAAAATCCCTCTCCTGGGCGCCGCCATTGTGCAGACAGAGCCTGTGAAGCCACTGTAATAAGCTCCGCCCTACAGCGTGACGTCACAAGACGCTATGTGCCATTTGAAGTTTCGTTCTACAGCGGCTGTGAATCAAAGGAAACAGGAAGTAAAACCCCGTTTTTTAAACTCTAATAACTAACGAAAAATAAACTTTTCAGAAAAAAGAGGCCTTGGACACAAAACAGTGAAATACTAACTACATATCACCACAGCATACGGATGTGAGAAACATTCGTACGACGTGTATTTATTTTTTAAAGTTTGACTGCGACGGATTTTTTTACCTATACTGCAGCCAGCCACCAGGGGGCAGTCACACTGCTGAAAGCCTCACCACCAGGGCCGTATCCGGCACGCTTTGGTGCGACACACATCAGCTGCCTCTCCTATTGTTGTTGTAACGACAAGCCAAGATTTCAGTGAAACTCTGCCCCAGTTGTTGTCACTGTAGCAATCAATAGAGGGTGCGACACGCGTCAGCTGCCTCTCCTATTGTTGTTGTAACGAGAGTGAAACTAACGTGCTCAGCCTAATCAGCACCTGACAATAGCTAGCTTCCAAAAATAACTTCAAGCAGTTTCTCTTACCAACTAACTTCTTCCTTCCTATCCCAAAGATCAGAGCTTGTTCTGATCCAGCACTTGGTACTTTGGTCTTTATTGTGGTGATGTTAATTGTTGATGATGATAATGGAAGGTCTTAAATGGTTTGGTTGCTTCATTGTAGATGTTCCTTATTTACTTTGTGCACTGCCTTTACACTGCTTGGCAGTACCTGCACCCAAATGGACTTGAAGCACTTTGTTCCTCTTACTGATCTTGTTTCCTCTTGTCTAGATCTTTGCTTGTGTTCTTCTTGTTCTCATATGTCCGTCACTTTGGATGAAAGCGTCTGTTTAATGGCATTGTAACATTGTAACAGACAAGATTCCTCACTGCAGCTTTAATGCACAGCAGTTCTTACACACTGATGCATAAACAGTCCAGTTATATCTTCTTTAACGACCATGATTCATAACTGACAGGAGAGCTGCTGAACATCATTGTTACTGTTGACCTACAGAGGAACTCTTTTGTCTCATTGGACTAAATTTGTGGTGATAGTTAACTTTCAGAGAGCTGAAGTCCTGCAGAGGAGACACCCAGAGGAAAATGTTACTGCTCAAGGCTTTCTCTTCTAAGTCTCTGGAGACAAAATTGAGATTCTCATTTCAGCCTCATTCAAGTTTCAAATTGTTCTCATTCGTTTCTCCTAAAATTCACTAGGAGAAATAGTTGAGACCATGACATGAGTCTTATTTGAGACTTAAATGAGATATCTCATTAACGGCTAATTTATTTTTGGCCTTTTTGTCTTTATTTGACAGGACAGCTGAAGAGAGACAGGAAATGTGGGGAGTAGTGAGCGGGGGAAGACATGCAGGAAATGGTCAACCAGCCGGCAATCGAACCGTCGATCCCTGCAACGAGGACTGTAGCCTCTGTATGTGGGGCCCTTAGACCGCTAGGCCACCAGTGCCCAAATGAACCCGCCCCTTTAATTGTAATAGTCGGACTAAATCTGCGGCCCATATTTTAAATAAATGGTCTGTCATACCTGGTATGAAATCTCTATCTTATACAATTTCTCTCAAATCCACTAAATCTTTGTGAAGTCGTTTTGTTCCAAACAGACTTGTAAAGGAAGGACCAGACTGTGAAGTCAAAGAAGAGATCATTTCACATCTAAATATCTGATCTTGAAGTGGTTCAAATGTTTTAATGAGAATTGTAAGTTTGTGGACAATTACATTGAAATGTTAATTTTGCAGGGCACTATAAATGTGCATGAAAAGATGAGCTCAGGCTCTTTCTTTGCTCCATCCAAGCTCAACTTGAGACACAAAAACTGAGTCTGACAAAAACAAATGGATGAGGTTAGATTGAGACAGTTGAGAGAGCTCACTGATTTCTCCACCTGAGCTCAAAAGGAGTCACAACACCTGAGAAATACCTGAGAATCATTTCAGATTCTGACCAGATCTCCTTTTGAACTGAAAGGGAGACTAAGCTGAGACTTTTTGGAACTTTTTTCTGGAGGCAAGAATGAGAAACAGGAGACATAAGCTATAGTCTCATTTAGCTTTCAAACAGATCTCATTGTGGTCTAGGAGACAGAAATGAAACACTTTTGAGATCTCCTCTCTAAATGTATTTTCCTATGGGCACACAGGGTTTATTTTAAGTTTCCTCTTTTGTTATGTTTGATTATCTCTTTACATTTAGCTGATGATACTGAAAGTCAAACATGTGTCTGCTCCCATCATCATAAGTTTTAAACCTTTCAGTGCTCAAACATCATAAAACTCAGCGTCATGTTTAGAATAAAATGCTTTTCTTTGTTTAAATAACTAAATTCATGCTAACATTTGCGCCACCTCTCATCAGTCTTAATACGTCCTGTAAATATTTGTTGTTTATCCTTTAAAACAAATATTTACAAACGTATTGGAAGAAGTTTGAGGGCTGTTTGTTGTTTGTAACCCGGCGTCCTGCTGTAAACATGACCGCTGTGAACGCACATCATGAGTTTGATACTAACTTTATCAACTTTACATTTTCACAAAGTGTTTATTAATCTGAGAGAATCAATAAACATGATCAGGTGTCATATCTGTCACAGACCCACTCCGCCCTCTAGTGGTTGAGTCTGCTCAGTGAACTGAAGCTCTGGTTTCATTAATCTGATGATTTTTATTAAAGACTTTTATTTTAAACATATATTAAGCTAATAAAGCAACCTGAGATAATCTGAATTTAAAGCCACTCCAAACAGATTTTATTTCATTTCCTGGACTCTTCAATAATCCTCTCTCTCTTTTTTATTCCTTTATCTAATCTTATATATAAAAATAATCTTCCTGTGAAATCTCTGTCAAATGAACTTTCTTTAAAATCCAGTCAACCTGATCTCATCCAATCAGCTCTGACTTCCATAATTTAAGGTAAAAAAAACTTGTAATCTGTTCTTTTTTAATCTACCACATTAATCCTGTTCAATCTTCATCAGATCTTTGAGTCCTAGAGAGTCTGGAGCTCGGGTCGCTCAGAGCAGAGCCATGAAAGGAGTGGATTGAGGTGACTCATCATCTGATGAGGCTGCCCCCTTTAGTTTCCAGGTCAGTTCGACCAGAGGAGACCCTGGCTGGACCCAGAATACCCTGCAGGGAATATATTTCCCATCTGGCCTCGACAGTCTCAGGATCCCCAGAGAGGAAAACATGACTGTGGAGAGATCTAAGGGTTATTACTCAGCCTGCTTTGTAAGACCTGGGTCCTGATGGTGTTTACCTGCTGCTCCATGATCCTCAGAGAACTTAAATACCTTCAAATGTGCTCATTTAGTGTCCATTCTAAATGACACAGATCATCCACTTCACAACTTCTTTGTGGAGCAGAGAAACAGCAGCAGTGGACGGCTCATCTCTCTGCGCTGCAGGACTGAGAGATACAGAAAAATCATTCATCCATGCAGACATTAGGCTTCAGGACTCTCTAACCAATGGGAGATGAGATGACAGACACCTGAATTACTTGTTTTTATGTGATTTTTTATCATTTTATCTGCCAAACAACTGAATTTCCCTTAGGGATAGTAAATAAAGTACATTCTATTTTATTCTATTTACTTTATGAGCCTGATTTAAACAATGTGTGTTACCCAGCAGGAATAATCTTAGGGAGACCAGGGCATCAGCAAGAGGAGACTGTTCAGCTAAACGTAGGAAGACTGCATTTGGACAGTCTGCATTTTCAGTCAGAGCAGCAGGAAAATGGAACTCAATCCCAACTTACATTAGAGACTGTACAAGCCTCAGTGTTTTTAAAAGTAAACTAAAATTATGGCTCAAGGAAAAAGAATCATGTGCTCATCTGAATGCATCAAATTAGAGACAATGAAATGTAATTTTAAATGTGTCGTTATTAGTGATGGACTGTGTTGAGTAGTCTATGTATTGTTTTAAATGCTAGTATGTTTTTTATCATTTGTATTGTACATTTGTTAACACCTTCCTGCACAGGGACCACAGATGAAAATTAGCTTATAGCTAACTCTGGCTTGACAGTTTTTGTTTTGCATGGCCCCTGTCAAATAAACTAATAAATACATTTAAAGCAGGGGTTCCAAAACTTTTCAGCCTGCGACCCCCAAAATATATGTGCCAAAGACTCTCAACCCCCACTGTCCCTCAAAGTGATTTAATGTTCTTTTAGCTGCTCTGCAGAAAATGACCCTACCTATAAGAGCATGTGTCTGTGTTTCCTGTGTGTTATGAATGAACCTGCTGCTACTGATGCTTTTAATAACTAACTGTTCACTAATCCTAAACTTAGGAGTCATGTGGAGACAAAGAAAGGCAGAGAACTCATTACATTTTATATTTTCAGGGTTTTATTTCAAGTTTAGCTCCTATTTTTGTGGATATTTTCTACTATAAATGAAGTTAAGGTGTTAACTTAGATTCGGGAGCAGGACCACGCCTAAACCACACCCTCAATCACCTGACAAGCCTTCTTAAACGTAGCCAGCCTACTCCAACTGCTTGTCCGTGATTCTTCAACCCACCCTCCCTCACCTTACTCTACTGCACTTAACCTATTTCCTTGTCCTCTCCTACTCAACTCGTGCTCGCTCCTTCTATGCCCTGTCTACTTCCAGGTACAACCTGGGTCAAGATCAGCTCCGGCAGGATAACGCTGAGACGGAACCCCCATCCTGAGTCTCCTTCTGCTGGGCACACCACGCACAACTAATTCATTAAATGTTCAACTTATATCCTTGTGTGGCGTGGTCCTTGCTAGTGAATGGGTCAAATGTACTATTTTTAGATAACTTAAAAAAAAAGCATTCTGGAAGACATTTCACGACCCCCCATTTGTGTCTCTAGACCCCCCCAAGGGGGTCCTGACCCACACTTTGAGAACCCCTGCTGTAAAGCAGAGCTCTCACTGTGAGACTGAGGGGCTTTAACAAACTCTGCTTCTAGTGGGACCTCTCTGTCTTTGCTTTAATCCTCACCTGCAGTGTTGTGTTTAGAAATAAATGTGATTTAAATGCATTTATTTTCTCTCTCTATATATACAGTATATTAGTTCCATGATGTTATAAAAGCATCAGTGTCTGTTTGCTGTAACTCTTGTTTTCCTCTGCATGTTGACTCCTCACTGTGATAAATAAACCCTGCTGTCCTCTGATAAACTCCCCTGTTGGTCCTGGACTCAGCTGTCCCTCGGAGTCTACCTGCAGGTCTCACTCACCTTCAGAGTAACACGATCACTCTGATGACATCATGAGGGAGGATCTGCCCCGCCCACTAACTGACGTCACCGCGCATAACTCGGCTGTGATTGGCTGCCGGGTGAGTTACGACGTCCCACGTGAAAACGGAGACCTCCAGCTCTGCACGCTGTGTGAGTGTGAGTGAGAGAGAGTGTGTGTGTTTGTGAGAGTGTGTGTGTGTGTGTATGTTTGTGTGTGAGGTGAACAGCTTCACGGAGCCGAGGCAGCGGGACTGCAGCTCAGGAGGAAGAGGAGAAGAAGAAGAGGAAGCTGCTCCAATCAGAAGAGAGGACTCATCGTGTTTGTTCATCCTTCAGGTTCTACTGAGAACTCGGATCCTTGTTCCCTCATGAGAACGATCAGCTGTTCCTGTCCGCGCAGAACCCGCTGAGAGGAACATGGAGAGGACCAGCAGCCCCCCTGCAGACCGGACCGTCCTCTGCCTGTTCGACGTGGATGGGACTCTCACTGCGCCCAGAGAGGTGAGTCCACATCAGTCCGGATCATAAGGGGGGACCTGGTACTGATTACTGCATGAGGTCTGATCAGCTGATCTGCTTCATCAATAACACGCGAAGTAGAAGAGTCAGAGAGAGAGAGAGAGATCTGAGAGCACACCGTGTCCTCCTCACACACACACACACACACACACACACACTGTTGATGTCCAAACACTGAGTCTCTGCTGGTCCCCTCGTGCAGGCTGGACTCAGGGATCATCTCCTGATTCATTGATTCTAACCTTCCTCTCTGATCTCATGTTCATGATGTTTAAAGGAGGAATAACTCGTCTCTGTGGAGCTCAGTGACTCTGTCTGGTCAGTGGGCTGAATGCTGGAGTTAGTGTAGTGTGACTGATGGTGTGTGTGTGTGTGTGTGTGAGAGAGAGAGAGAGAGAGAGAGAGAGTAGAGCATGCCTAGATATTACATAATGCTCCATTGTGACGCTCAGATACAAGATCTGCTCCATATCAGAGCAGCAGAGAGACGGATCCTGCAGCCTGTGTTTGAACACACACGTCCTGCTGTGTGATGATGATAGAGCATGCATGTGTGTGTATAAGCTCAGGTGTGTGTGTGTGTGTGTGTTAACGTGCAGTGTGTGCTCCTGTGCTCTGCAGAAAATCGACCCCAAGCTGGACGACTTCTTCCAGACCCTGAGGAGGAAAGTGAAGATCGGCATCGTGGGAGGGTCGGACTACTCCAAGATAGCAGAGCAGCTCGGGGAGGGGGATGATGGTGAGAGTCTTTGTGGACTTCCTGTTTCAAGAACAGATCATTTAGAGTTTAAACTCCACACTGGAGGACAGACGTCTGCAGAGAGGGGAGCAGAGGAGGTGATCTCTGGAGAGGTGAGGTGGATTCATGGCGTGAGACGGGCTCAGAGCAGTCCATCATCCCAGTCTGGTATCTGTCTCATGATGAGTAGCTGTTCCATGTCAGTGAATCGTGCATTTCCTCATGCAGTTTTGCAACAGAGCAGGGTTTAAGATATGATTCGTGTGCTGTTGCTCCAATCTAATCTCCTGGATTCTTCAGTCTTTCAAATCTGTGTTTCAAAATCCTCTGATGCAACGAGCGCACACTGAGCGCTCTGCTGCGCACACACGTCTGCACGGACACACTGAGGCTGTATCAGACTGTCAATATGAGGATATGACAGGAATGCTGCTGTGCTGGGCCAAGAGGGAGTCGTCTGATTACAGAGCCAAGGGTGCTAAAGGTGAACGTGTCCTCACTTCAGGATGCAAACAGCTGCAGGTGTTTATAACGCAGCACTTTAAAGAGTGTGAACGTGAGGCAGAGAGCAGACTACAGGTTGAGCTGTGGTTCAATGGTTAACCAAAACTGAACATCCAAACACTCCAGAGTGTCTGATAACCAGTTTAAAGAACACCTCGTCCTCCTCCTTGGTTATCATATAATCCTCTTTAACTGTGTTTTTATGGATGAGATGTTGACATGCAGTCAGAGACCTCAGAGCAGACCGGTCCTGGTGAGCCCTCAGGGGAAAGTTGAGCAGGAGGTGAACTCAGATTAAAGTCTGTGTATTCAGGTCTCAGTAATCTACTCTCAGGTAAATATAGCAGCTGAGTCTGTTCTTTGATTCGAGCCTGATCGTCCTGTCTCCTCTCTCCAGTGATCAACAAGTTTGACTACGTGTTTGCAGAGAACGGGACGGTGCAGTACAAAGACGGGACGCTCCTCTCCAAACATGTGAGTGAACCAGTAGAGATGCTAATGAGAGCTGGGCGTAACGTCTGACTGAAGAGCAGACCTGAATAACACTGCAGCAAACACACACACAGTAAGAGAGACTGAAGCTGCACATTCAGAAACATGAGCTCAGTCCTCAGACAAAGAACGTTTGAAGAAACTTTTTATTACAGACATTTAAAACTCACTCTTTGACTGAATGCATGCAGGAAGGAGAAGTTAAAAGTTAACTCATAACTTTAAATCATCTCTTGAATGAGTTTCGGCTTCCTGTCCTTTGTTTTCGTCTCTTCAGGCCATCCAGAACCAGATCGGAGAGGAGCTGCTGCAGGACCTGATCAACTTCTGCCTCAGCTACATGGGACTCATCAAGCTGCCCAAGAAGAGGTCAGACTGAGCTCACAACACAGGAACTAGACCCCAAGGACACACACACACACACACACACACACACACACACACACACACGTACACACACACATACACAGACCTATGACCTGCAGTCCTGGTCTGCAGGAATGCTGAGTGTGTGTTTATCAGCCTCTTGAAGCAGAGACGTCTGTGAAACTCTCTGCGTCTCTGTGGTCTGAAACAAATCCAGACTCTTCCTGTAGTGGTGTGTAGCAGTGTGTAGCAGTGTGTAGTAGTGTGTAGTAGTGTGTACTTCCTGTAACCCCGCCCCCTCTCTGCCTGCAGGGGGACATTCATCGAGTTCAGGAATGGCATGCTGAACATTTCCCCGATCGGGCGGAGCTGCACGCCGGAGGAACGGATCGAGTTCTCTGAAATTGACAAGGTAAACACAAACCTGAGAACCATCCAGAGAGACCTGGTCTCTGTCCTGGTCTCTATCCTGGTCTCTATCCTGGTCTCTGTCCTGGTCTCTGTCCTGGTCTCTGTCCTGGTCTGTGTCCTGGTCTCTGTCCTGGTCTCTGTCCTGGTCTCTGTCCTCGTCTCTGTGACGAGGAGAGGAGCCTGAACCATCCAATCACTGCAGGCTTCACTGCAACATGCAGACAGGCAGAGACTGAAACATGTTTGACTCATGTTCAGTGGAACAGGCGTTATCACATCATACGTGTCAGAACACGTGAAGAAGAATCACACTTCCTGTTTGGAGACGAGGCCTGAGCCTGAACATGCATCTTGTTTGCACTGAGACACATGAAACATGGAGCATCAGGTCAGATACTTCACTCCCTCACTGTTAGCTGCTGTCTGGAGCTCACCCTGACCTGAGACGTGAATCAAAGAGCAGAGAGGAAGGGACTGGTTCTCATGAGAGGCCAGGTGAGCTCACCTGCAGACCGGCCTGGGTCTCTGTGGACGGTGTTGCAGTGAGCGATGAGCCCGGGCTTCAGTAATGATTGTCTTTAAAGTTCAAACGTGAGGGTCGCCTGTCGTTTCTGATAACTTCTGCTTCTGAGTCTGATGACATCATCTGAAGGAGAGGAAGCTCCCGCTCTGTGTGCTCCTCAGGACAGCTTCCTTTTCCAAACCTGTGACGTTTCAACACGACTTACACCCGTTTCTATCTCTCCAATGAGAACCGGTCTAAAGTCATGTAGCAGGAAGCAGAGGAACCTTCACGCTGCCGTCTCTCCTCACCCTCAGCTGAAGCTCCTTCTGTCCTCATTCAGTCTGTTAAACATCAACTCAGGATCTGCAGAATGACCTCTGCTTCCCTGCAAACAAAGAGCAGCTGCATGTTGTTACAGATCAGGTCTAAGAGTCTTCAACCAGATTCTCTGCAGAGTCAGATACAGACCAGCAGGATCCAACCTGACCTGCTGGACATGTTCAGATCTCTGGAGGTCTTAGATCTCTGGAGGTCTCAGCAGGTATCAGTTGATGAAGGTCTGACCACTCTGTTGTTTCCTCCACAGAGAGAGAAGATCAGGGAGAAGTTTGTGGCGGCCCTGAAGGAGGAGTTCGCTGGGAAAGGTCTACGCTTCACTAAAGGTGAGAGAAACTGGAGGTTCAGGTTCTAGAGAGAGACCAGATGATTCTAGAGCTCTGATCAGGTTCCTGTTCACACCTGTACCTTCATGATAAACCGGCTCCACGTGTCCCTCTGCTGTCTCTTTAAGAACCTCTGCGGGGCGCCGCTGTGGCGCAGATGGCAGAGCGGGCGCCCTGCATGCAGAGGCTGCAGTCCTTGTTGGATCGAGTCCTGGTCTCTGCAGGATTTTGGTCCAGGACAATCTCACCTCTCTCTCTTCCTGCATTTCCTGTCTCTCACAAGCTGTCCTTTCAAAATACAAGACGTTGCAGGAGAGCTGAGTTCATCCTGTAAACACACCGCCCACTCTCTCTCTCTCTCTCTCTCTCTCTCTCTCTCTCTCTCTCTCTCTCTCTCTCTCTCTCTCTCTCTCTCTCTCTCTCTGGTGTTTGTGTACGTGCAGGTCGAGGTGTGAGCCTCAGCTGATGAGTGTCGGTGTGTTCACAGTTCAAACATGGCCGACAGACTGGCGTGTTTTTCCTCGGCTCACTTCCTGAATCAGAGCTGGAGTTCTCCTGTCACTTTATTATGATGACTAACAGCTGTGTTTACTCTCACACACACACACACACACACACTGAGGAGGTCAAAGAGAGATTGACTCTGTTTATCAGTCTCAGTGTTTACCTGAGTCAGCTGATGGTGCTGATCTCTGCAGGTGTTTGGTAAACCTGACCCTCCCTCTGAAGCTCCACGTGAGGACTCTCAGTGGTTACAGTCAGCTGAGGGGAAGCTGGGATCAGTCACAGAGGAGAGTTTCACCTCTGACGCAGACTCCAGTTCTGCACAACACAAAACCTTAAAACACCTCATGTGGATTGCATCCATCCATACCCCTTATCCAGGGTCGGGTCACTGGAGGATCCCGAGGTATTCCCAGGTTAGATGGTCTGAGCTCTGGGTCCACCTCAGGGCCTCTCTCTCTCTCTCTGAGCTCAGAGCTCTTTCAGTCTCAGAGCACAGGTGAGAGTTCTGATTCTGAATCTAAGTTTCTAATAATCTACTTTTACTCACGACTCTCAGCGATCAGCTGAACGACCAACACAGTCTGTGTGTGCCGGGTCAGCAGCTCTCAGCCCTGATCAGACCGGGGGGAGGCTGCAGGGGGAGGCTGCAGGGGGAGGCTGCAGGGGGAGGCTGGAGCTCTAAGGTGTTTAATGTGGAACTGGAGGTGTTTGTGATGGAGGCGTGTGGAGGGTGTGTGCAGGATGCAGCTCTCTGATTGGTCGATTGCTCCTCCGCTGCTGCCTTTGTCAGTGTCTCTTTAAACTTTCAGCTGAGAGGAAAAGAAATACCGACATGGGGGAGGGAGAGAGAGAGGGGGGAGGGAGAGAGAGAGGGGGAGGGAGGGAGAGAAAGGAAGAGCTGCAGGGGTAGACTTTTCAGCTGCACTCACAGGTCAAAGGTCACCCCGCTCTCTGCTCTTCTTTCTGGACTGGAGAAACCGGTTTGAGCTGAGAGAGGTCAGATCCTCCCTCATCATGTCCTCTGTATCATGTGAGACAGCAGGTCTTGATCACAGTCTCTTCCTGTCTCAGGTGGTCTGATCAGCTTCGACGTGTTTCCAGAGGGCTGGGATAAGAGGCTGTGTCTGGAGCTGCTGGACCGCGAGGGCCTGGACGCCATCTACTTCTTCGGCAACGAGACGTCAGACGTGAGTTCAGAGTGTTTGTAGTAAACACGGAGCTGTGTGTGAGGTTTAAACTCTCAAGAGGACACGGGGGACACAAATCAGGGGACATTAAAGACCCGCCCCCCTTCAGGCGAGGCCGGGCTCAACACCTTCACCCTCTCTGTGCAGAGACGTTTGTTCACAGTGAAGTTAGAGCCTCCATGTTTCTGTCTGCAGCCTCACACTGACTCACTCATTTACACACAGAGGTCAGTCTGACTCTGCTGTGGCGCCCTCTGCTGGCTGAACAGAGGAACTACTGCAGCTTTAATACAGAACCACAAGGAGGAGGGACTGAGGGGGTCTCAGAACAATAACTCACTGATAGTTTAACAGATGAATGACATCACCCCTGATGATGATGATGATGATGATGATGATGATGGTGATGATGATGATGATGATGATGATGATGATGATGTTGGTGATGATGATGATGATGATGATGGTGATGATGATGATGATGATGATGATGATGATGATGATGATGTTGGTGATGATGATGATGATGATGATGTTTGTCTTTCAGGGAGGAAACGATTTTGAGATTTTCAACGACCCCCGTACGATCGGCTTCACCGTCTTCTCTCCAGCGGACACGGCTCGACTCTGTCAGGAGCTCTTCTTTGACGCCCCCCCCCCCCCCCCCCCCCCCCCAGAAGTCCTGATGCCCTGACCTGACCCCACACCTGCCCCTGTATCCCTTTACCCCCCCTCCCCCTGAAGTTCGGCCTTTTGGTCTCTGCTGGAAGGACAGAAACAAGCAGCAGGAGCCTCGGCGGTCTGTGAGCTACTGACAGGTACTACTCAGAGACCGTATAAATACTACTGACCTGATGTTCAGCAGGACAAGTCCCCTGAACGTCAGACCTGCTGATGCTCTTAAAGAGACAGTAACACAGGAAGTGTTAGAGACATGTGATGCCTGCAGGAGGAGATTCTTGAACATCAGCAGGGATGAAAAGTTTGACTCCTTGTTATAAGATGATGTTTGCACTAATGATGCTGTGACTTTGTACCACACACTGGTAACGGTTTTAAGGATCGGGTCTGTTGTTGATGAGTTTGGTGAAGACCTGGACTCAGACGACAGGAGGGAACGAATCATTCCAGACGTTTCAGCGAGGACTCTCAAAAGGATTCATCTGAACCAGAGGTCTAAGCTTAGACCAGCTGACACTCAGACTGTCCTCAGTGAACAGGACGCTTTATGTGGAGTGTTGTATTATGAGCTGAGTCTTTCATGCACGTGTGAAAGTGGGCGACTGAATGATTCAAAGGTTTGATTCTGATGTTTTCAGACTGGCATGGTACTATTGTTCAAACTTTTAATGATGTGAAAATAATGATTTTAAGATCCTGTAGAGCTAACAGTCTGAGGACTCACTGATGTAAATATGAGGCTTTAGTGGATCAGCTGATCTGCAGGTTTATGTAAACACTCCTCCTCAGAGGCTTAACGATGACGTAGAGACAGAGTCCACTTTAACGAGTCCCTGATGATAAAATGTGTTTTAACTTTAATGATTGTAATAAAACTTTCTGTATATTTCTCTGACGTCTGAATCCTTCTTCATGAGACTCTGCAGACTCCCAGCATGCATTTCTGTTAGACTCACTTTTTAAATTTACCACTAGAGGTCACCAAACTATCTTCATTACAGTCAGTGTTTAATGCAGTGACTTCCACTACAGAGTCATGTCTGTGTTTAATGCAGTGACTTCCACTACAGTCATGTCTGTGTTTAATGCAGTGACTTCCACTACAGAGTCATGTCTGTGTTTAATGCAGTGACTTCCACTACAGTCATGTCTGTGTTTAATGCAGTGACTTCCACTACAGAGTCACGTCTGTTTTTAATGCAGTGACTTCCACTACAGAGTCACGTCTGTTATTAATGCAGTGACTTCCACTACAGAGTCATGTCTATGTTTTTAATGCAGTGACTTCCACTACAGAGTCATGTCTGTTTTGAATGCAGTGACTTCCACTACAGAGTCATGTCTGTTTTTAATGCAGTGACTTCCACTACAGAGTCATGTCTGTGTTTAATGCAGTGACTTCCACTACAGAGTCATGTCTGTTTATAATGCAGTGACTTCCACTACAGAGTCATGTCTGTTTTTAATGCAGTGACTTCCACTACAGAGTCATGTCTGTTTTTAATGCAGTGACTTCCACTGCAGAGTCATGTCTGTGTTTAATGCAGTGACTTCTACTACAGAGTCATGTCTGTGTTTAATGCAGTGACTTCCACTACAGAGTCATGTCTGTTTTTAATGCAGTGACTTCCACTACAGAGTCATGTCTGTTTATAATGCAGTGACTTCCACTACAGAGTTATGTCTGTGTTTAATGCAGTGACTTCCACTACAGAGTCATGTCTGTTTTTAATGCAGTGACTTCCACTACAGAGTCATGTCTGTGTTTAATGCAGTGACTTCCACTACAGAGTCATGTCTGTATTTGATGCATGTTAGGTAGTTTTTTTATCCTCATTCTGAGTGTGTCACCTTGTTGCAGGTTAAGAAGCAGCCTCAGTCTGTGTGTGAATCATAAAATGTTTTAATGTTATCTGAAGGCTCAGGAGGAGAGCGTGGATCACCTGCAGAGAGGCTCCACAAACAAAGTGCCCTTAAAGTGTCAGAAACAAGAGTTACGGGTTCAGGCAATGAGACAGAGACACAGAGAAGACACAGAGACAAGTTCAACAAACACTCCATGAAACACACAAGAGAGAGAAATAACACAGAAGTGAAGAGCTATAGATGTCACGACGCTCAGCAGACACACAGACGAGTTTCTATTTCAGAACAATAGAAAAGATAGAAATGTTTCTGCTGCTTAGGAACAGGAAGTCCAACAGGAAGTCCAACAGGAAGTCCAACAGGAAGTCCAACAGGAAGCAGGAACTCTGGAAACAGCTCTCACAGAACCAGATCACATCTCTGCTGATAAGCTTTGTTTACCAGAAATATCCAAGCTGACACACACACACACACACACACACACACACACACACACACACACACACACACACACACACACACATCTGAACAAATCAAATAAATAATCACGAGCAACACAAACATGGATATGCATTTTTCAGGAAAGTCTTCATTCACAGTAAAATATATTTATTATAAAGTCCATGCTGGGTTCAAGTGATCGGTTCACTCAGGTTCTCCTCTCTCCTCCTCTCTCCTCCTCTCTCCTCCTCTCTCCTCCTCTCTCCTCCTCTCTATCTTCTTCAGCTCCTGTTTTTATTCATCATAAACTCACACCTCTTTCATCTTCCTCTCTGAGGTTTCGTTTCTACACGATGACACAGAAAAACAAACTGTGGGGTCATGAGATCCACCCAGCAGCACTCCTCTTCTCCTCCATCCCTCCTTCTCTTTCACTTCCATCACGGCTGGAGTTAAATTAAAGTTTTAATCTGATGTGAAACAAACACAATGTGACGACTCGTCAGCTGACCACAGTCTGCTCTGACATGTGACCACGCAGACCTCAGTGAAGTAAACAACAGCTGCAGAGGAGGGAAGTGAAACTGGACCCGGTGTTTGTCCTCTCTGTTGTTCACGTCGACACTAAATAAAAACTACAGATGAGAAAATATAAAATGATCTTTCCTACGACGAGAAGAAGAACGAAGAAGAGTTTCAGGAGCAGCAGACGCACGTCCCCCTCCTGCTGCGACGGTGAAACGTCAGTAATTAAAACTACGTCAGCTCAGAATGAAAGTTAGTGATGCTACCACACCAAACAGGCCCCGCCCACCCAGCAATCTCCGTGCCACGCCCACCCAGCAACCCCGCCCCATGCCCCGCCCACCCCACAGTCCCTGAAGCCCGGCCTATGAGCTGATGATCTGCCCGGACCAGGTCTCGTGTTTGGACCCCGGGTTCAGGTGTATGATCTTCACCTCCACCGCCTGCACCTTCAGGTTCTTCGGAGGAACCCGGCTGATTTTGAACGTGACCTCGTCGCCTTCGACCGGGACGTACTCGCCTTCGATGCTGAAACAGAAGAAGAACCAGGAGAGACGTTAGAGACCGGGTTCAAACCCCAGGAGGAGACGAGATGAACGAGCTTCATGTTCACATGCTGCAGACATCAGGTCCTGCAGAGAGACGGATCCATGCAGGGACTTTATTTAGACTTCTGTTTACACGCTCTTTAAATAAATGATGTTAAAAGAAGAAACAGGATCTTATTATTCTCTGGTCTCAGGTTCCATCAGTTAGAGGAGGACCAGATCTCAAAGAGCTGGAATCAAAGCATCCTGATGCTCTGCATGAGCTCCTCTGACGGAGAGCTGACTCTGAGGATCTGCAGTCTGTTTGTTTGTTTGTTTGTTTGTTTGTTTGTTTGTTTGTTTGTTTATGTCTGTAACTCACTCTGAGATGTGAACAAAGATGTCCTCGCCGCCGTGTGAGGGTCGGAGGAAGCCGTGACCTTGTGACCTGCAGAAGTTCTTGCACACGCCTTTATAGACGGGACCGGAGTGAGCTCTCACCGTGCTGCAGAGAGAGAGAGAGAGAGAGAGAGAGAGAGAGAGAGTCACCTTACAGGATGTAAACAAAGGATCAGGATGTTTGTTTGTTGTTTGTTGTTTGTTGTTTGTTGACGTTCAGGGACAGAGAGTAAACAGCAGCTCTTATGAACACGCCGCCTCTTAATGTCACACAGAGGAGTCTGCTGAGTCATGGTGTGGACAGTAAAAACATGAGTCATGCTTTGTGTTAAACTGAATCTGAGTTCTGATCCTCAGTGTCTCGGTGCGTCCTCTCTGCTCTGTGTTTGGTGGACCCTTTGGTGGTTCACTCACGCGGAGTAGGTCCGGGTCCGTTTGGTCGGCAGCGGGCTCGGGAGGTCCCTCGGCAGCGGCTGCTCCCTCCCGTCCTCCCACACTCGACTCCCCTCCCTCAGGAAGGGGAAGGAGAGGGTGAGGGAGTTGTTGGGGGAGCGCAGCGGCGTCCTGGAGGGCGACGTGAGGCTGTGGTCGGCCATGTTGGATGTGACAGGAGGAAGAGGAGGATGGGGGAGGAGGATGATGCTGACTCTGTGGTCTGTCCGTCTGCTCGGAGAAGCCCGACTAAGAGTGACACTCAGGATCAGTGGTTTCAGGTCAGGACTGTCGACTCTGGTATGACAGGAGGACCGGCTGTGAGGAGAGACCACAAAGAGAGGAGGATCAGAGAGGAGGATCAGAGAGCCGTCATGAGGGTTCAGACCTTAGAGATGGAGGAGAGGAGGCATCCAGCCAGGACAGAGCGTCAACATCAACAAGGTTAGGACATCCTTCAGGACTCAGAGTCTCACAATAAATCACTCAATGATAAACTGAAAGACCGTCTCTATACGCTGAAGACCTCCAGAGTACCTCACCCAGACCCTCAGACCCTCTTTACACACTGAAGACCTCCAGAGTCCCTCACGCAGACCTTCAGACCTTCTCTACACACTGATGACCTCCAGAGTACCTCACCCAGACCCTCAGACTGTCTCTAAACACTGAAGACCTCCAGAGTACTTCACCTAGACCCTCAGACTGTCTCTAAACGCTGTAGACCTCCAGAGTACCTCACCCAGACCCTCAGACTGTCTCTATACGCTGAAGACCTCACCCAGGCCCTCAGACTGTCTCTATACACTGAAGACCTCCAGAGTATCTCACCCAGACCCTCAGACCCATGTCACTAAATATCTGTCAGTGTTACCTCTTGATCACCGACCAATCAGAATCAAGAAGGGGCGGGACTTGTGAAATCAACTTTGTCAAGAACAATGAAGGAGAAACTACCCTCACTTGTTTTTAAAGGTCCCATCCCCAGGGATCAGTTTTCATTTAGACCAGATAAAACTCCTCAGTGAGTTCAAAAACAGAACGTCCTACATTTCCCATCATGCAACTCAATCCACTCCAGCTCTTCATCACTCTGTAAACGGGGACATGAGTCATGATGAAGCGGTCCTCACAGATTCATCAGGACTCGTGACGATGAGTGTGCTGAGGCGGGGTCTGAAGTTGGTGTACTGTCCCTTTAAAGCAGACTTCATGTCTCATTATTAATTCACCTGGACCTCGTCCTGGATCAGCCTGGACCTGCCCCCCTCGTCATCATAATCTCTGCAGCTGCAGATCAGACTGACAAATGAGGATTAATTTCATCATGTGCTGAAACATGACGACTCTGAACTCTTTATATCATCTAGACTCTACAGCTCTGTATAACCCTGCTGCTAATGATCCATAGATTACACACATGTGTTATATATCATGAAGTATATGTTATATATATCATATACATGTGTGTGATCATCCTCTGACACATGAAGCCTCAGCACATCCTGTACAGTCAGATGACCTTGTCATGTCAGAGTCCCTGATCTGGTTCCTGTTTCAGTCTCAGAGTAAAGAGTCCGAGGACCTCCTGAAACAACGACCTGCAGAACACCTGGCCGTGTATGTGTGTGTGTGTGTGTGTGTGTGTGTGTGTGTGTGTGTGTGTGTGTGTGCGTGCCGTGACGTCAGAACAGCTGCAGAACAACACCCCCAGTGGTGTGCTCGTGACGTCAGCGTCCCCTAAGTCAAAAATGAGCAATCACGTTCCTCAAGAGGAGACGGTGTTATCGCGAGACTTCAGTGAAACAGCTGAGATCTGAATCATTATTATTATTATAGATGGAGATGAAGATGATCACAACAACAACAACAACAATAATACTTATAATTATAATGTGAGTCAAACAGAGATGATGATGAGTCCTACATGAAGCCTCACACTCAGAGTCAGACTCAGGGTGACAGACAGCAGCTGGAGAACATCTGGATCCAGCTGGATCCGGAGGGTCAGGACTCTTCTGGTCCGGGTCACAATAAATCTCCGCTTCCGTGAACTGCGTGGGAGATTTTCCCTTCAGACAGTTCTCTATCAAACATGAACGATCTGAAGATCTCTCTCTCTCTCTCTCTCTCTCTCTCTCTCTCTCTCTCACACACACACACACACACACACACACACACACGCAGATTAATTCACTCTGATGTTTATAATAATATAATAATAATAATCTGAGTTATAATCACGAGAGGTAGAGAGCAGCGCGTGCTGCGGGAGGATCGTGGAGCAGGTGAGGATCAGAGACACGAGCGGTCACACACGGAGGACATGTTCCTCCATCAGACCACACACACGCACACACACGCACACACACACACACACACACACACACACACACACACACACACACACAAACACAAACACACATACACACACAGCTGAATGTACATCTCTGATTACACTTTACAGCGTGCAGGACAAACACACACACACACACACACACACACACACACACACACACACACACACACCTGCTGACACTCCAACATGCAGATATCAGAAATGTTACTTACTGCAGTCTGCGCTGAGGCTGAGGACGATCAGTGCGGACAGAGAGTGTGTGTGCGAGTGTGTGTGAAGTCGGTGTGTGTTATATAAGCTAATGAAATAAATAACTCACTAAATCCACGCAGAGGACGGAAGACCCTGATGTGACGCTGCTGAGTCTCTGAGTCTGCGCAGCTGGCGGAGATTCCGATGGCGTGATGCGACCCTGCGCGCGCGCTCCCGCGTGTGTGTGTGTGTGAGTGTGAGTGTGAGTGTGTAGAGACAGTCTTTATTTTGAACCTGGTCTCCATCACTGACTAGTCTCCCTCTGAAGGATCTGAAGGTTTAGAGGATTCTTCTGATCCATTCAGTTCTATGTTGCATGTAGACCCTGTCCTGTCCTGCCTCAGCTCTGTGTCTCTGGGTGTTGATGTTGTTTTCTGAAGGAGTCAGCATGCTGTCTCAGATCCAAACATTCATGATGAGAGTTTGTTATAAAAGCCAGGAGAAGGAAAAAGTAAAAATAAAAACACATGATCAATATGAGCAGAGATGACTCATCCTGTTCTGTCCACAGGGGGGCGCCAAAATCCACACAACACAAACATTCACAGGAGCTTTAACACTCAGGCTGTTTTCAAACCTCCTCCTGTAGCGGTCCATCCTGATTCAGTCTGAACTCAGTCTGTAGTCTGAGTAAATCTGCAGTCTGATAAACTCCCCGGATGTCGTACTGATTCAGGAACATGTCTCAGTCTGCAGTGGACCAGTCTGCCTCATGTACTGTTTCCCACAATGCACTTCTTTTTTTTTTTGGACAGTGGGAACTCAGTTTTTATGTGCTGTGAAAATTATCAAATTCCATATAAACCACTTCCTAACATTTTAAATCATAAATGATGCTAAAGAAGCAGTTCATCTATCAGCTGGGTCGTTGTTTACTTCCACTTTCTGAAACCAGAAATCCTGTGTTGTCTGACCCAGCATCCTGCAGACCAGATCCTGCAGACCAGATCCCCCGTGCAGCTACATTTAGATCAAACTACAAACCCCACTGCAATACATCCATAAATCAAACATGATCAATAAAAACAAACCTTGAGTCTCTCTGTCTGAATAAACAACAGCTGGGGGGTCATAGAAGTGACTTCACAGAAAGGTGGCACCACCGTGTGGCGATACCTGGTACTGCAACTGCATTACAACAACTATACTGTGCGTGTGTGTGTGCGTGCGTGCGTGCATGTGTGTGTGTGAGAGAAAAATCAAACACACCAGCCCCTCACTCTGATGATAAGTCCTTTTATTGGTGGACAAAACAGAAGTACAAAATATTATAAAGTACACACACACACACACACACACACACACACACATACACACACACACACTCACGCATGGTTTGGAGGTAAAAATCAACTTTCATCTTTCTGTGAATCTCTCTGAAAACAGTCTTTATTGTTGCTTTGGGTCTCTAGTTTTAATATTTAATAAATCAGATCCCCGGGTCGGTTTAAATTAATTAATTCACTCTGATTTATTTCCCTATAATTTCAGCTCCAAATAATGACTTCTCTTTGAAACTCAGGGTCTAAATCACCAGAGAGAGAACTTAATAAAGTTAAACATAGCTCAACCTTTCTTTAGATATGAGGTTATTTAATATGAAGCTGCTTCATGTTCAGTCCTCTCTCACTCTGAGCTCACACAGGAGCTGAACTCTGTCCGTCTTCAGCTCCTCAACACTGAACCTCCACATGTCCATCTGAGCCGCCATGATGCCAACTCTATAGTGACATCACATCCTCTTCTTCTTCTTCTGTGGTGTTAGTTGTTCCACCATGACAGCAGGCCCAGACCCGGCTCACAGATGGTCCCCTGAAACCAGATAAGAGGTTAGATACATAACAAAGACCACAAGATGGCAAAAACAAAGCTTAACATGTAGAGCTCCCCCTGCTGACTGTCTGCAGCATAGCTCATAAGCCCCGCCTCCTCCATGTTAACAGATGGGTCACGGCTCATAAGCCTCGCCTTCTGCCTGTTAACAGATGGGTCATGGGTCATAAGCCTCGCCTCCTCCATGTTAACAGATGGGTCATGGGTCATAAGCCCCTCCTCCTCCATGTTAACATATGGGTCATGGGTCATAAGCCCCGCCTCCTCCATGTTAACAGATGAGTCATTGGTCACAAGCCCCGCCTTCTCCATGTTAACAGATGGGTCATTGGTCACAAGCCCTGCCTCCTCCATGTTAACAGATGAGTCATTGGTCACAAGCCCCGCCTTCTCCATGTTAACAGATGAGTCATTGGTCACAAGCCCCGCCTTCTCCATGTTAACAGATGGGTCATTGGTCACAAGCCCCGCCTCCTCCATGTTAACAGATGTGACATGGGTCATAAGCCCCTCCTCCTCCATGTTAACAGATGTGACATGGATCATAAGCCCCTCCTCCTCCATGTTAACAGATGGGTCATGGGTCATAAGCCCCTCCTCCTCCATGTTAACATATGGGTCATTGGTCACAAGCCTCGCCTCCTCCATGTTAACAGATGGGTCATTGGTCACAAGCCCCGCCTTCTCCATGTTAACAGATGAGTCATGGGTCATAAGCCCCGCCTCCTCCATGTTAACAGGTGGGTCATGGGTCATAAGCCTCGCCTCCTCCATGTTAACAGATGTGACATGGGTCATAAGCCCCTCCTCCTCCATGTTAACATATGGGTCATGGGTCATAAGCCTCGCCTCCTCCATGTTAACAGATGTGACATGGGTCATAAGCCCCTCCTCCTCCATGTTAACAGATGGGTCATGGGTCATAAGCCTCGCCTCCTCCATGTTAACATAAAAAGAGTGGGTGTCACCTCCTGATTGACAGCTGTGGTGACCAATGAGGCTCCTGCAGCGCTGTGTGCTCCAGATTATGAGAGTAGAGGAAAAGTAACAAACACTAACCCAAGAGTCATTGAACGCATCACAGATGGGTCTTTAAAGTGTGTTCTTACGATCAAAGTGTACGGCGCCTCCTTCTTCTCCCTGCTGTCCTCGGGTGGCGGCACCGTGGACTGACCCGGTTGAGCCGGCGTGTCGGTGGCCGCAGCGGCCGGGCCCGTCGGCGACGTGTCCACGAAGATTTCATCCGTCACCCTGAAGCGGATCTCCTCTCCCTGGTCCATGTAGAGGTCGTGGGCTCCCTCGTCCGTCTCGTACTCCCAGAGCCAGACCTGCTCCGCTTCATCGCTGAGGCTGTGGTTAAAGATCCACTCAGTGACGTCACGATCAAAACATGAGACCACAGAGACCACGAGAGACCACGAGAGAGACGCACATGCAGAAAGACTACTTGAGAGTCTCGAGGTCTGGAGATAGAACATCTTTAACAGGCTTTAAGAGAGAGAGGTGGACTCTGTTATAACATCAGTCCTGGTTTCTGACCCTCACTCTGACTGAAGGAGGCTCTAATCACCTTCATCTCCTGTGAGAGAGACTGAAGTTCAGGATTTCAGGGACCACATTATCTTTCCCTCGTGAGTCTCAGGTCTACACTTTTCCCTCAGAGCTGATTTAACACTTCACCCTCCGGGCTCTGTGAAGTCCTGGTCTGGAGGTCCTACCTGCTGAACCTGCTCAGGTACTCTGTCAGTGTTCTGATGTAAAGGATACAACTTAGCGGGCTGCTGAAGCGACTCTGGAGGGATCAGGATGTCATCAAAGAAGCCCATGGTCACTGAAACACAGAGAGGGGTCAGTCAGAGAGGCCTCAGGGGGTCTGAGGACTCTCCATGTGCCCCCTTATTAAAGACCTGACATGCTCAGATCTCAGCAGCACTCAGAGACAAGATGGACTCAGACACGCTGAGAGGAACGGACGTACCATGGACTCCCTCCTGACTGCAGTACTTGATCTTACCGACGAGGATCTCATCCAGGAACGGGTGAAAAACCACGTACCTGAAGTGAACTGAGAGAGAGAGAGAGAGAGAGAGAGAGAGAGAGAGAGAGAGAGTTAGAGAGAGAGAGAGAGAGAGAGAGAGAGAGTTAGAGAGAGAGAGAGAGAGAGAGAGAGAGAACTTCAGACCTGACTGCAAACACAGCTTAAAGGTTTACATCATCATCATCATCATCATCTCTACCTTTAGTGTGTGACGCTCCGTCTCCAGGGAAAATGTAAGAGTCCTCCAGTTTGGTGATGTCGTACAGACAGATGCACAGACCGACTTTGTAGACCACCTGAGAGGAGAGAGGGGGGTCAGGTGAGACCGAGCAGACTCAGGTCAGGTGAGACCAGGCGGACTCAGGTCAGGTGAGACCGACAGACTCAGGTCCGGTGAGACCAAGTGGACTAAGCTCAGGTGAGACAGAGCGGACTCAGGTCAGGTGAGACAGAGCGGACTCAGGTCAGGTGAGACAAAGTGGACTAAGCTCAGGTCAGACCGAGCGGACTCAGGTCAGGTGAGACCTAGCGGACTCAGGTCAGGTGAGACCGAGCGGACCCAGGTCAGGTGAGACCGAGTGGACTCAGGTCAGGTGAGACCGGGCAGACTCAGGTCAGGTGAGACCGAGAGGACTCAGATCAGGTGAGACCGAGAGGACTCAGGTCAGGTGAGAACGAGCGGACTCAGGTCAGGTGAGACCGAGCGGACTCAGGTCAGGTGAGACCGAGCGGACTCAGGTCAGGTGAGACCGAGAGGACTCAGGTCAGGTGAGACCAGGTGGACTCAGGTCAGGTGAGACCAGGTGGACTCAGGTCAGGTCTATGATAACCACAGCTTCACAGAGAGAGTTCAGTACCTACATGACAACAGGGGACTCACCTGTACGTTCTCTAGGTCATACTCTAAAGATTCATGGCTTTAAATCAGAGTCCAGCTCACCCTGTCAGGAGACAAACTTACAGAATCACCTGATCCTCAGACCTGATCCTCAGGCCTGATCCTCAGACCTGATCCTCAGACCTGATCCTCAGATCTGGTCTCTGACTTAAAGAAACTAACATGTTTCAATCACTCTAACACACTGATCACTGTGACTCTATGAAGACATGAACACACACACACACACACACACACACACACCTTGTTGGCCAGCTTCTTGTTCAGCTCCTCAGAGATGGCTCCGTTCAGTTGTCTCTGAAAGTCCCACGGAGGGATCCTGACCGTGTCCACCATCTCCACCAACACGAACATGGTGCAGACTGAGACACACAGCTACACACACACTTACACACTTATTTACACACACTGATGTACACACACACACACACTCTCTCAGAGCTGTCCGCGAGCCTCTCTCGTGTTTCCGGTTTCAGGTCAACATGTTAGTTTAATCCTCGGAGACTAAAACAATTAAACTTATATTTAATATTTAATGTTTAATATTTAAATAAAGACATAAACAAGAGTCAGGAACCTCGGGCAGGGACTCATGTTGTCTCCATGTGAGCAGCAGAGCGCTTTACGGCCTGTCGTAAACCTTAAAGGGACAGTGCACAGGACCAGACCCGCTGTGTTATTATCAGTTATATTTATTGAAGACATTAAAACTCAGTCTATACCTGATAAAGTTCAATAATTATTATTACCTGGATGAACTTTACAGGTCACGGTGCCTTAAGAATGCAACAAAACATCCTCAGGGACAAATACACCCGGGACATCAGGAGATCCAGGACATCAGGAGATCCAGGACATCAGGAGATCCAGGACATTAAAGACCAGGACAAACAGGCTGAAGAAGAGATTTGATCCCAAAGCAATAAGTGCACTAAATACTAAATAATGCAATTTAAAATGGGACTGTGCAACCTTTGATCACTGACTGTTGAATGCTGTGTGTCTCTTGTTTTTATTTATTATTATTATTATTATTATTATTATTATTATTGATGTTTGTCTCCTGTTTTATGATTTTTTATCTTTGCACTGAAATGGGTCGCACTTCAATTTCGTTGTGCAATGACAATAAAGATAATTCTATTATATTAAAAATAAAAAATAGATCCTTCTCTGTTAACTCGATTATTAAATATGTTCTCATTACATCAGACAAATGTTCCTTCAGGGAATACAAACAAGAAACACTTTAAAGTTTATCCAGAGTGAAAATGTGAGGATGTTTTAGAATCATTAACCAAACTCTACACTCACAAAATTAATATTCAGACAAGTTATCTTATTTTATGTTCAAACAAAATGATTTAAAAATACAACTTTAGACACTCTCAAAAATAAATAATATAAATAAACACTGAAATGATGTAATCACTTTAATATTTTACTCAATTAAAACCTCTTGTGTCTTTTTGTTTCATTCTCACTTCTTATTTTAATGAACATTTTTCTTCAGGCAAACCTTCATCATTGAACTCACCTGTTGGTTGACTTTGTCTGATATTGATGTATTTAAAAAACATAAAGAATAACTCATTTGTATCAAAACCCTGATCAATAAAGTTCTGTAAAATAAATAAACAAACAAATAAATCACAATTTATTTACTTGTAGGTAGTTGATGTTGTTTAACTTTGATTTTTAATGTATTTAAAATAACAATAACAGTTATAATTGCATAGAAAAATTTAACTTTCTTCTTTATTTTTCACTTATTACATTTTTTTTTGTTTATATTTTTAAAAAGCATTTTGAACTCTGACTCAAATCTTTAATTTAGGAGCTCTTCAAAGTGACTGATCACTGAAACAGATAGTTATACATTGTCCTCTGCAGAGATTGTCCATGGGTCATATATTTGACTGTTATAATGAAGAGGGGAGGATTTAATTTACATGACTCACTGATCAAAGTCTGCAGAGAAATAAAGTCCACAGGGGGGCGCCACGACTTAAAGCTGCTGTGAGGGACTCTGAGTTGGTTGAGTTTGGCGCCCCCTTGTGGACGGAGATGTTCAATCTCCTCACAGCTCTGAAGACTGAGAGTGAATACAGACTCAGAGAGGAGGAGGAGGATAACTCAACGAGCTCATGATTAATGTCACAGAATAAACAACAACACGACGCCGTCTCTTTAAAATCTTTATTCATTTACTGATTCTGTAATCTGGAGCTTTAATCTCTGACGTTTGATCGACCTACGTTTTAAAATCAATAATATCTGAAACAGGAGAAATCATCATCAGCGGGTAAATATCTCAGTTATTATCTGAACACATGAAGCTGGATTAGTCCGTCCAGAGGAAGCTGAGCAAACACGAGGAGTCCCAAGTACAAAAACCATCACACCACGAGCATGCCGACACACAACACCTCCACCACTCTTTACAGGAGGAGCAAAACCAGAACCTGGAGGTGTGAACGGGGAACACGTCTCACATCAGGAGAGTTTAATATCAAACCTGCTGGACTCAGAGACATGTCTCTGTGCAGGATCAGATCTGAGGGGGACCGGCTCTGTGCAGGATCAGATCTGAGGGGGACAGGCTCTGTGCAGGATCAGATCTGAGGGGGACTCTGTACGTTCAGGAGGCATCTTTGGCTTAATCTGATGAGCAGTGTTTGAGCTTTAAGGGGAGACGATCTATGAACACATGAGTCTCTGTGAGGATTATTAAAGTCCACACAGACCGCTGCTCTGAACATTGAACTACAAACTCACAATCCATCCTCAGCTTCCTCAAACTCACTAAGCCTGCAGACGTCTACAATCACACACCTGTGCTTAAGACACGCCCACTTTCCACCTGTCACCTGTCAGCTGTGTGTGCAGCAGGTTATTAAAGACAGCAGAGAGGACGCAGAGACAGGCAGCATACAGCGTGTTTATAATCTCACATATAATCTAATAATCTAGGTTTATATACACACCTTCACTCGTCAGTTTATAATCTCATCATGTTCACACGAGGACGGAGGGACGAGCTCAGGACTCTTCATCTAAAGCCTCAACGTCAATGAAGACGAGACGGAAACTCTACATGATGAGGATGATGATGATGAAGAAGAGACGACAAGAACAACATCAAACATAGTAGCAATCCTTTCAAAATAAAAGTCTAAGTCGTGGATTAATCCTGAATCTTACAGTCTGACGCCTCAGAGTGAAGAGTCTACAGTGAAGGACATCTAAACCTGTCTGTACTCTACAAAGTGCCAGAGTCCAGGGAGGACGCTAAGTTGTGCGTTAGTTTAAGAGGACAGCAGGCCGTCTCGTGGAACCAACGTCAGCCTGAGACTGACACGGGAATCGTCTCTCCTCTCTCATCGCATGAAACAGACGAGCAGAGACGACGTTTCATCTCTCTGCAGGATCAGCCGTGTTTACATCAGAGCTTTTATTAAAGGTGACATATCATGCAAGATCGACTTTTTAATGGTTCTCTACCTGAAATATGTGTCCCTGTCTACAAACCCCCTGAAAAGTAAAAGAATCCATTCTGCCCCTGTTCTGATTTCTCCACCTTTCTGTAAATGTGTGCTGAAACCAGCCGTTTCAGTTTTCAGTGTTTTTCATACGTCACAACGCCATCCGGTCTGTAACAGGAAGTCAGAGCTCGGAGCTTGTTCAGCCCATAGACTGTATAAAATACAACTCAACCCCTCCTCCGTTTTTCATTCCCTGCACACATGTGTGCTAACAAGGAGCTTAGGAGGGAGGCATGCTAGTTGTAGGCTGTCTTAATAAACACAAAGGTCGGTTTGACTCCCCACGTCTGCAGATTTGAAGATCTAGTGGATGATTTTTAGTTTTCATGGAAAAGTGCTAGCGCTAGTTAGCATAGCCACATAGTTACATGTTCGTAGCTGTGTACCAAGACACATTAGATCAACGTGCTGGACAGCCGAGGCCACACCCACTTCCTGAGGGGGCGTGGTCAGAGAGCTCATTCTTATTTAAAGGCACAGACACAGAAAACAGCCTGTTCTGTGCAGGGCTGAAAAAGAGGGGTTTACAGGCAGACCAGAATCTGATTTCAAAGTGTTTTTATGAACAATAACCTTTAAAGACATGTTTTGGGGACCTCTTAGACCAATATATGTTGATGAAAAAGGGCATGATATGTCACCTTTAACGTGGAGTCTGTCTCCACAAACATCAGGCCAGGTTTGGATCCATGAGCCGGCCTGCCGAGAGCGACAGAGAAGAGGCGAGCAGAGAGGAGCAGACGGGTCGATGTTAATGTGAAGGAATGATGGAGAGACACACGCAGAGAAAACACGGAGAGAGAGAACGATGGAGAGACAGTCAGGACGGTGTTTCGGTGTTTCCAGTGTCGATGAAAATCTAAACTATCAAGTTAATCAAGACGCCAGGTAGCTTCTCTCACCTCAGGTGGCTAACGGCGAGCTAAAGGCTAACTGCAGCCTGAAGCATGAGACATCATCACAAGTACAGACTCAGAGAGACATGAGGACACAGGTGATGTTAAAGTGAGGCGTGCTTCTATCAGGAACACACTGCTACACACACACACTGAGCTTCAGGTGTGTGTGTGTGTGTGTGTGTGTGTCACTCTGCCTGTTGTCTGGGAGAGCTTCACAGTAATCCTGTCTGTGCGTGAGCTTGTGTGTACGTGTGTGTGCGCTTTTCATCTGTACAGCGACCTTTGGTGTGTGTGTGTGTGTGTGTGTGTGTGTGTGTGTGTGTGTGTGTGTGTGTGTGTGTGTGTGTGTCAGTCTCTAAACAGTCATGTGACCATCGAGCGTTCCCTCCGTCTCCTCCACATCAAGGCCCCTCGATGGCCCCCTTCAGGCCCCGCCTCCTTCCTCCATCGACCAATCACTGCAGCTCCTTCATCCTGTTGAGGGCGGAGCCGGCCTGGAACCACTCGATCTGCGTCTGGTTGAACGTGTGGTTGAGAGAGATGGCGTCCTGGTTGCCGTCGCTGTGTTTGATGACGGCGGTCAGAGGCTGGAGGGAAAGAGAGAGAGAGAGAGAGAGAGAGAGAGAGAGAGTGATTCTCCTCCTCCCACAGATCCTTCATCCCTCGCTCTCAGGACGCTGCTCACCTTTCCAGGAGCGAACGACTTCAACCCGGTGATGGAGATCTTGTCGTCGGGGCGGATCTTGTCGTAGTCTTTGGGTTCGGCGAAGGTGAGCGGCAGCAGGCCCTGCTTCTTCAGGTTGGTCTCTGTGGACACACATCACACTCTTCATCATGTGGGAGGAGCCACAGAGGGCGTGTGATACAGGTGACATCATCACAGCTGATCACCTGAGTCTGTTATCGATCAGCTGTCTTTATAAATCAAACATCAGAGAATAAATCCGTTTGATCTATAGGAACATCTCGACATGAAGACACATCAGACTTCCTCCTCTGACGCTCTGAGAGGAGGATGCTCTGACCCTCTGACGCTCTGACACTCACCGTGGATTCTGGCGAAGCTCTTGACGATGATGGCGCGTCCTCCGAGGTGTCGCGGCTCCAGGGCGGCGTGCTCTCTGCTGGACCCCTCCCCGTAGTTCTCGTCTCCAACCACCACCCAGCTCTCTCCGTTAGCCTGGAGGGGACCGAGAGACAGAGACAGAGGCAGAGAAGGAGAAGAGGTTAAAGTCAGTGATGCTGAGGTGATGAGACAGATGAGGGGAACATGAAACATTAATAAAGTTTACATGAAGAGGATTTTAAGTTTAGGAGCGTTGCAGAAAGCTCTCAAAAACCTGGCCCCGACTTACCTCCGCTACCTCCTTCATGAATACACTCCCTCCTGCTCCCTCCGCTCAACCTCTGCTGGACTACTAACAATCCCACCGTGACGCCTCAGTACCATGGGACCCCGAGGCTTTAGCTGTTCAGCACCCAGACTCTGGAACTCTCTCCCCCCACACATAAGACAGTCGGACTCCATCACATCATTCAAATCCCAACTCAAAACTCACCTGTTCAAACTGACATATTCACTCTAACTGGACTCTCTGCACTTCACTAGTTCTTATTTTAGTTCTATCTATTATCAGAGAACAGACGTTACTCTCATCAACGACACAGAGGAGACTGAAACACCTGGAATCAATGCTCTCTCTTAAAAAGACCGGTTTCAGGGAGGTGAAACTTTGAGTTAGTTTGTGTTGTGGTTGAAGTATTTATCCCCATCAGAGGAGAGACTCAATCAGCTGTTTATTCACCGCTCTGTGCATGAAGCCTCTCAGCATCCTGATCCTCAAACAGGACCACAGAGCGTCAGAGGCTCCCTGCAGGAGGAGCATCTGCAGAGCTCGCCATGTTAGCAGGAAGTGTTTAGTAAACATCACTGAGGGCTCAACTGTGATTCTTCCTCACCTTGTAGTGGCGAGCCACGTCCGGCACGCCCCCGTACTCTCCCGTCAGCTGGTTCTTCACCTTGTTGACGGCCTCGTTCTCAATGTTCACCGCGCCGATCAGAAGGTTGTTGGAGATGTTGTCAAGGTGACCGCGAAACTTCAGCCACGGACCGGCGGCACTGATGTGATCCGTTGTACACTTTCCCTTCACCTGAAGGAGACGAGGAGAGGAGAGGAGAGGAGAGGAGAGGAGAGGAGAAGAGAGGAGAAGAGAAGAGAAGAGAAGAGAGGAGAGGAGAGGAGAGGAGAGGAGAGGAGAGGAGAGGAGAGGAGAGGAGAGGAGAGGAGAGGAGAGGAGAGGAGAGGAAGAGGAGGGGTCAGTAGTTTCCTTAAAGAGAGAGCTGAGACTTTCAGATCTTTACTCAAAGCTGAAACATGAGGTAAATAAAGATGGAGTCGGTCTGAGGTGATGTCATCAGCAGGATGGCGTGCAGTGAGGATGGCGTGCGGGGAGCTGGGTTCATGATTCTGGTTCTGATGGAGAGAATCAGAAGGAGCAGCAGCCTCTCACCTTGATGAGGACCCTCAAGTCCTCCAGGTCTCCTCCGCTCCACCTGTCAAAGGGCTCCAACAGCTGCAGGCGGTTACTGGAGGGGCTCACGTCCACCTGAACCACCACAGAGGAAGAGATCAGACTCAACTTGGACCTGAAGAAGACCCGCCCCCTCCTGCCTGGTTCATGTGCAGCTTCTGAAGATCAGACTCAGTATGTGGACAGTTTTAAACTCACCATGACCGAGCCGCCCTCTGCTGGGGGGTGCTGGTAGGTGTCCTGACCCGGGTCGAAGTCTTTGGAGGGGAGCTCGTCCCCGGTGGGCGGCTCCAGCTTGAACTTCTCTCCACTCGCGGAGGTCAGGTAGTCGGTCTCTGGGTTGAAGTTGAGAGTCCCGGCGATCGCCATGGCCGTGACGATCTGCATCACATGAGGACAGGAGAGCATTTACCATCCTGCTGCACCATGATGATCGATGTGAGCTGCAGGTCTGAGCCTCTGACTTTAACACGTCTCTGTTAAATCTTCTCTGAGAGCGTCGTGTCGTCACTCTTACCTCAGGAGACGTGACGAAGGCGTGCGTGGCCGGGTTGGCGTCGTTCCTGGCGGTGAAGTTTCTGTTGAAGGACGTGACGATGGTGTTCTTCTCTCCTTTCTTCACGTCTTTTCTGAGGAGAGTCAGAACCACGTGTTAGTCTGATCCACGTCTCAGAGGGACATGTGATCAGGTTTATATCAGAGTTAAAGCTGCTGGACCTCTGACTCTATGAAGAGTAGACCTCTCTGTCTAACATGTTCAGGTGAAGTCTGTGAGATCAGGAGAGACTTCATGAGGACCAGTGGGGATGTTAGCCTTAAAGTTAGACCTTTATCTTTACTGCTGATCCTGCTCAGAGTCAGACAGGACTATGAGAGGACACCAGAGCGTCTGTATCCTAACCCCTCCATGACTGATCTGAGGCTCAGCTGGTCTCTACAGGTGCAGAGCGTACCTGTCCCACTGTCCGATGCAGGGACCACAAGCGTTAGCGAGAACGATTCCCCCGACGTCGCTCAGGATCTTCGCCTGAAACAGAAACACGACGAGTCTTCATCTCTTTGAGTCTCATAAAATAAACGGTACGAGTCTCTGATGGAACGCAGAGCTGACTCACGTATCCGTCTCTCTCGATGGTGGCTCGGATCTGCTCTGACCCCGGAGTGACTGTGAACTGGGCCTTACACTTCAGACCTTTATCCAGAGCCTGCTGAGCCAGAGACGCCGCTCGGCCCATATCCTCATAACTGGAGTTAGTGCAGCTGCCGATCAGACCTGAGGGATGGAGAGGGAGAGGGAGAGGGAGAGAGAGAGAGAGAGAGAGAGAGAGAGATGGATCAGGATGGATTCTGGACATCTCATGTCTGACATTAAAAACAAACCTCTCTGTTATTGATCCATCGTCTCTGACTTCAGAGTCTTGATTCTGTGATCACTGAAACCTGATGGATCATATCGGATCAATAACTGAGCTTCATGTTTCTGCAGATTCAACATCAGAGAGATAATAACGCTGTGTTTTAAATACTGACCCACTTTGACCTCCAGGGGCCAGCCGCTCTTCTTGGCGATCGCCCCGATGTCGGACACCGGGTGAGCCAGGTCCGGGGTGAACGGCCCGTTGATGTGAGGCTTCAACTGAGAGAGGACGGGACACACAGAGAGGGTCAGGAGACCTGATAGATCCTGGTCTCTAAGAGGAGGAGGAGAATGAGGAGGAGGAGGAGGAGGATCTAGAGGATTAGAAGGATGTGGAGGAGGATGATGATGAGGAGGAGGAGGAGGAGGAGGAGGAGGAGGAGGTGGAGGAGGAGGAGGAGAAGGATGTGGAAGATGAGGAGGAGGAGGAGGATTAGAAGGATGTGGAGGAGGATGATGAGGAGGAGGAGGAGGAGGAGGATGAGGATGATGAGGAGGAGCAGGAGGAGGATGAGGATGATGAGGAGGAGGACGAGGAGGATGAGGAGGAGGATGAGGATGATGAGGAGGAGGAAGAGGATGAGGATAATGAGGAGGATGAGGATGATGAGGAGGATGAGGATGATGAGGAGGAGCAGGAGGAGGATGAGGATGATGAGGAGGAGGAAGAGGATGAGGATGATGAGGAGGATGAGGAGGAGGATGCGGAAAATGAGGAAGAGGAGGAGGATGAGTCTGTCCCTGGTCTCACTGAGCAGGATCCATGTGTCTGATGAGACTGTCTGACTCACCTCGCTCAGGTTGATCTCCACCACCTGGTCGTATTCACAGTTCTTATCCGGGACCAGGTCTTCTTGGAACTGATCGGCTAAAGAGGCGATCTCTGAGAGGAGGAGGAGGAGACAAAGATGAAGGACAGTGATGAAGACTAAACACAGAGACAGAGACACAGAGACTGACTCACCTCCACGGCCCGTCTTCTCCATGTAGGTCTTCATGCGGTGGTTGTACGGGAAGACCGACGTGGTGGCTCCGATCTCCGCCCCCATGTTACAGATCGTAGCCATCCCTGCAGGACGAGAGTGAGACCATCAGAGACTCAGAGGGAGGACGTGACGTCTCCGTAGAGGGACGTGCGTGCTCTGCAGGTCTTAATGGATGCATGTGGTCCTCACCTGTGCAGGAGATGGAGTCCACTCCGGGCCCGTGATACTCCACGATGGCTCCGGTTCCGCCCTTCACAGTCAGGATACCGGCCACCTTCAGGATCACGTCCTTCGGAGACGTCCAGCCAGACAGGCTTCCTGTGAGCTTCACCCCGATCACCTGCAGGACCAACACACGGGCTTTACCTCTGAAGAGGAGAGCTCAGTGTCTGAAGGGGAATCTGAACCGATGAGGTTTAAAGTTTTCAGGGACTCACATTCGGACACTTCAGCTCCCAGGGGATCCCAGCCATGACATCCACGGCGTCAGCTCCGCCCACGCCGATACAGATGGAGCCCAGCCCGCCCCCGTTAGGAGTGTGGGAGTCTGTGCCGATCAGCATCACCCCGGGGTAGGCGTAGTTCTCCAGGATGATCTGTCCACAGAGAGAGACGGTTACACAACACTCCCTCAGGACTGTGGACACGTTCTGGTCCAAACAGAGCCGGACCAGAGGCCGGATTCATCACAGACGGATACAGAGTCTCACTGGAGCCTCACAGAGCCTGTTATTCATAAACTCTTTATTGATAACAGAGTGTGAACCCGGCATTCAAGAAGTCCTCTGCAGCCTGATCTAAACCTGTACCTGATGGATGATCCCTGATCCAGGTTTCCAGAAGCCGACTCCATATTTTGCAGCAGCTGTTGCCAGAAAGTTGTAGACCTCCTCGTTCACATCCTGATTGAAGGAGAGATCAGAGGATCAGGATCAGAGGATCAGGATCAGAGGATCAGGACCAGAGGATCAGGACCATGATCAGACAAATTAAAAATAAACATGCAGAGGTACAGTCCTGGGTTCAGATCTGCACACTGCAGGTCGCTCCTCTCTCTCCTCCTAGTTCCTCCTGATCCCTCCTCTTACCTCTCAATAAAACAATGAAGATAATAAAGACATGAACAGTCTTAAAGAAGGTTAGTAAGAAGATAAATATGAAGCCAGTCCTTAAGTTTAAAGATGTGATTCCTCCTGGACTCACAGTTACGAGGTTACCCAGAATATTGAATCAGATTTAAACCTGCACAAACTAAACTAACTACAAGCTTCTAAAGTTTAAACTAAACTCTCTCTGAATCTTCTCACTGCAGAGAAATAAACCCTCCAAAAATAAAATCAGAGAGTCGTAATGAATCCTCTACAGAGCGTCATGATGATATCTGAACATCAAGTTTAATCAGATAAATATAGAAACTTAAACACAGGAGAGAGAGAGGAGGGACACGTTCTGATCCAGTAAACCAGAGCGTCTGAGGACGGATCAAAACGCTCCTCGTCGGCTCACAGGCTCTCAGTCCTCCTCTGGTTTCTGGCTTCTCCTCACTGAGACCAGGTCCTCTCTGGACCTGAACCAGCAGCTCACCGAGTTTAATCGTTCTCTCTCGTGTCCGTGTCTACGACTGAAACCATCTTTATTTAGATTCAGTCTGTACGTCAGGATTTATTCAGCAGAGAGGACAAGAGCGCGTAGGTAACAGAGAACCATATCTTTGTTTTCTCAAAGTTCACCTGACGGGACCTCATCCTTCTCATCCACCTCCTCATCCACCTCCTCATCCACCTCCTCATCCACCTCTTCATCCTCCACATCCTCCTCATCCACCTCCTCATCCACCTTCTCATCCTTCTCATCCACCTCATCATCCACCTCCTCATCCACCTCTTCATCCTCCACATCCTCCTCATCCACCTCCTCATCCACCTTCTCATCCTTCTCATCCACCTCCTCATCCTCCTCATCCCTCTCATCCACCTCATCATCCACCTCATCGTCCTCATCCACCTCCTCATCCTCCTCATCCACCTCCACATCCTCCTCATTCACCTCCTCATCCTCCTCATCCTCCTCCTCCTCATCCACCTCATCCACTTCCTCATCATCCTCATCCTCCTCCTCATCCTCCTCATCCACCTTATCCTCCTCATCCACCTCCTCATCCTCCTCATTGTCCTCATCCACCTCCTCATCGTCCTCATCCTCATCCACCTCCTCATCCTCCTCATCCTCCACATCCTCCTCATTCACCTCCTCATCCTCCTCATCCTCCTCCTCATCCACCTCATCCACTTCCTCATCATCCTCATCATCCACCTTATCCTCCTCATCCACCTCCTCATCGTCCTCCACATCCTCCTCATTCTCCTCATCCTCCTCCTCATCCTCCTCCTCCTCCCCATCATCCTCATCCACCTCCTCGTCCTCATCCTCCACATCCTCCTCATCCTCCTCATTCTCCTCCATCCTCCTCATCCACCTCCTCCTCATCCTCATCCACCTCCTCATCCTCCTCATCCTCCTCCACATCCTCCTCATCCTCCTCATCCACCTTCTCCTCATCTTCCTCATCCTCCTCCTCATCCTCCTCATTCTCATCATCCTCATCCACATCCTCCTCATCCTCCTCATCCTCCTCATCCACCTCCTCCTCATCTTCCTCCTCCTCCTCCTCATCCTCCTCATTCTCATCATCCTCATCCACATTCTCCTCATCCTCCTCATCCACCTCCTCCTCAACCTCATCCACCTTCTCATCTTCCTCATCCTCCTCCACATCCTCCACATCCTCCTCATCCTCCTCATTCTCATCATCCTCATCCACCTCCTCCTCATCTTCCACATCCTCCTCATCCACCTCATCTCCTCATCCTCCTCCACATCCTCCTCATCCTCCTCCTCCTCTTCCTCATCCACCTCCTCATCCTCCTCATCCTCCTCCACATCCTCCTCATCCTCCTCCACATCCTCCACCTCCTCCTCATTCTCCTCATCCTCCTCATCCACCTCCTCCTCATCCTCATCCACCTCATCCTCCTCATCCACCTCCTCATCCTCCTCATCCTCCTCCACATCCTCCACCTCCTCCTCCTCATCCTCATCCTCCTCATCCTCCTCATCCACCTCCTCATCTTCCTCATCCTCCTCCACATCCTCCTCATTCTCCTCCTCCTCCTCATCCTCCCCATCATCCTCATCCACCTCCACATCCTCCACATCCTCCACATCCTCCTTCTCATCTTCCTCATCCTCCTCCGTCTCCACTCACCTTGGCCCGCTGCAGGTCCTGGACTCCTCCGATCTGAGCCTCGATCAGGTGATCACAGTGGATGGTGGAGGGAACGGCGACCCTCGGGAGGCCGCTGCTGATGAACTGAAGCATCGCCATCTGAGCCGTGGCGTCCTGCATGGCCACGCGGTCCGGACGCAGGCGCAGGTACGTGCGGCCGCGGTCGATCTCCTGCCCCGCCGGGTCGTCCAGGTGACCGTACACGATCTTCTCGGACAGAGTGAGAGGCCTGGCGAGCCTGAGGGGGCGGAGTCAGGGAGAGGATGGCGTTAGAATAAAGTGGAGTTTATAGGATCAGTTTCAGGTTCTTATCAACAACGTGTTTCTACATCTTACACCTGAACTCATCTGAAGTCTCTCTCGTCTGAGAGTCTGTCTCACCTGAGTCCTGATGAAGTCCTGAACCCTGAAACTAACCGCTCCTCTGACGGACACAAAGACTCTCTGGGTTCTGGACTACAGAGAGGGCTAGGTTTAGAGAGAGGAGCACTGGGACACCTGAAGCTGGCTCCCTGCTGTGTGGTCCTCACTCTGAATGTCACCTGGCCTACCTGGTCTACCTGATCACCTGGTCTACCTGGTCACCTGGTCTACCTGGCGCTGAGACGGACAGCAGCAGAGCTCAGGGGACAAACTGTAACAGAGAGTTCATGTGAGAGGGAGACACTGACCTCCTTCGCACGGTCTGGATGTTCTGGTGCATCTTCTCATAGTTGATGCTGGAGCCGGGCTCAAAGCGGCTCATGGACACCCTGGCCTTGGCGCTGAAGGCTGCGGAGACATGAAACCGCCTCGCCCCGGTTCCAAGGGCCAGCTGATGGGGACACAGAGGAGAGATTAAAGCTTTAACACCAAAAACTAAACTTCACTGTGAAGCTAAGGACTCACTTTAAATCATACAAATCATTGAACTGAACCACGAGGCTCTGGATCTGTTTCCGGTCTCAGAGGAGGCTGAAGTCAGTCTGAAGGTCTGAACCCTGTCCAGAGTGAGACTGCTTCACATTACAGAGACCTTAAACCCGCCTCCCTCACGTGTTTTATTTCTTTACGTTGATTCTGTGGAAAATCACTGAGCTCAGAGGACACGGGGTGAAAGGTCGTCTGATCACAGAGACACTCAGCTGTCTGTAAAGGTGGATGTAGTCACCTGTAGTCTTCTCTCCTGTCAGTCAGAACAAACACTAACCTGTCACTGAGAGTCTCTCTCTACAGAAACTCTGCTCAGTCGTCTTTATACTCAGACAGTTTGTGGATCCAGAGAAGCTTCACCTGAACAGAGTCTCTTAGATCAGCAGGTTCCAGGTGCAGGTGTGGGAGGAGCTTGTTTGAATACACAGGTTGTTCTAATGTCAGCGCTGCGCTCTGATCTCTCTCAGGTACTCAGACACAGGAGCTCACAGCTGAAGATCCTTTATGTCTTATTTATAAAGAGTTAATATAACAACATGTTTTACTTCCTGTTTTTAAAACACACAGAGAAAGACTTCAGTTTGTTGATTTAAGATGAACTAAAGATGATTTCTTTCACTGTAAGTCACAGACCGCTTTTTCATTCATTATTTTTATTTTAACTATATATTATATTATTGTTATTTTTAATGCTTTAACTTAATTCTAACTATCTTAATGTATTGTTTTAATCACATTACTTTATTTATTTTATTCATTGTATTTCATTTATTGTAATTAGCATTAAAGTCTTTATTTATACATCAGGTTTTATTTTTATTATAATTTAATTTTTTTTTATTGTTTTTATTCAATATAGAGCCCTTTAATTAAGATCTGAATCAATACAGGTTGATTGATCAATAACATCCTGAGAAATAAAAAAAATGTTTTATATTCAAATATTAGATTTAAAGTAAATTCACCTGAAGACTGAAGGCAGGTTAAAAACTGAGGCTCAGATTAACGATCATTAATAATATTAATGATCAGTGATGGAGGTCATGTGATGGAGGTCATGTGATGGAGGTCAAGTGATGGAGGTCATGTGATGCAGGTCATGTGATGGAGGTCATGTGATGGAGGTCAGGTGATGCAGGTCATGTGATGGAGGTCATGTGATGGAGGTCAGGTGATGCAAGTCAGGTGATGCAGGTCATTTGATGGAGGTCAGGTGATGCAGGTCAGGTGATGGAGGTTACGTGATGGAGGTCAGGTGATGGAGTTCAGGTGATGCACGTCAGGTGATGCACGTCAGGTGATGCAGGTCAGGTGATGCACGTCAGGTGATGCAGGTCAGGTGATGGAGGTCAGGTGATGCAGGTCAGGTGATGCAGGTCAGTTAATGCAGGTCAGGTGAGGGAGGTCTGGTGATGCAGGTCAGGTGATGGAGGTCAGGTGATGCAGGTCAGGTGATGTAGGTCAGGTGATGCAGGTCAGGTGATGCAGGTCAGGTGATGCAGGTCAGGTGATGGAGGTCAGGTGATGGAGGTCATGTGATGCAGGTCAGGTGATACAGGTCAGGTGATGCAGTTCAGGTGATGCAGGTCAGGGGATGGAGGTCAGGTGATGCAGGTCAGGTGATGCAGGTCAGGTGATGCCGTCAGGTGATGTAGGTCAGGGGATGGAGGTCATGTGATGCAGGTCAGGTGATGGAGGTCAGTTGAGGGAGGTCGGGTGAGGGAGGTCAGGTGAGGGAGGTCAGGTGATGCAGGCCAGGTGATGCAGGCCAGGTGATGGAGGTCAGGTGATGGAGGTCAGGTGATGCAGGTCAGGTGATGCAGTTCAGGTGATGGAGGTCAGGTGATGGAGGTCAGGTGATGGAGGTCAGGTGTGTGTCCAGGTGAGCTCCTCTAACTGCGCATTAAACTCGTCACCTTGTGTTCACCTTGATGAGGTCATTCAGTAACAGAGGTTTTATCATACCGACGGTGTGATGACGTAATGCCCCGGTGTATCGGTGATGTTTGTTAGCGCGCTGCTGTCAGGAGTCATCCGAGGACACGGTGACCCGCGAACAGCAGCTTGGATCTTTCGTCCACATTGACCCACCTGAATCCTCCACGAGACCCGGAGACTGAGGCACGCGACAGAAAGCACCTGTGCTCAGCTTCCCGCGCGGTGACAGGAAGTGACAGACTTTGTGAAGGTGAAAGAAACGTCTTCTTACCTGCAGCCTGGAGACAGTCAGACAGTAAGACGCCATTTTGCTTAGAGACAGAGAGAAGAATGTCGCCGAGATGTGACGTCATCAGATAACAGTCTGATAATATTATTATGAGCGACTTCATATCACTTTAAATATCTTTATATATATTTATATATCTTTATATAACTTTATATCACTTTAAACATCTTTAAATAACTTTATATCACTTTATATATCTTTATATATATTTATATCACCTTAAATATCTTTATATATCTTTATATATCTTTATATAACTTTATATATCTTTATATATATTTATATATCTTTATATAACTTTATATATCTTTATATATATTTATATCACTTTATATATCTTTATATAACTTTATATAACTTTAAATATCTTTGTATATCTTTGTATATATTTATATCACTTTATATATCTTTATATATCTTTAAACATCTTTATATATCTTTATATATCTTTATATATCTTTATATAACTTTATATCACTTTATATCACTTTAAATATCTTTATATATCTTTATATATATTTATATATATTTATATATCTTTACATAACTTTATATCACTTTAAATACCTTTATATATCTTTATATATATTTATATCACTTTAAATATCTTTATATATCTTTATATATCTTTATATATCTTTATATAACTTTAAATATCTTTATATATCTTTATATATATTTATATATATTTATATATCTTTACATAACTTTATATCACTTTAAATATCTTTATATATATTTATATATCTTTATATATACTTATATCACTTTATATATCTTTATATCACTTTATATATCTTAATATAACTTTGTATCACTTTATATCAGCTGTTTTCATGTTATATTATATATCTGTACAGTCTGTTATACTTTATATTTACAGGCTATGTTGTACTCAAATATATTTAATAGTGCAAATGTTTGATTTCAGACTGAGCTGAGCTGTAAGATTTTACCTTAGTCTATATTAATATTATTATTATTATTATTATTATTATTATTAATATTATTATGGAGCGTCTTCTTATCAGCGATATTCATGTTATATATTTATACAGGCTAAGTTAACTCCATGTTATAGTGTCAATGTTTACAGAAGGTTTGATTTCAGACTGAAACTATCATCAAACTGCAGATTGAACTCTATTATTTGAATCTCTCTCAAACCCCTCTTTATGTTTCCTGATTCACTCATTAATGATTGTAAAGCTAGTTAAAAAAAACTCTCATTATTATAGATTGATATAAAAAGGTTAAATATAAAACGTCTTTGTGTCACTTTATATAAACAAACGCTGCGTCTGTAAAATAAAAAAAGAGCTCAGAGGTGAAGAGAGAAAATATGAACATGTGAAATAAACACAGATACTTGTTCCTTTATGCAAAACACACCGACAGTAAATGTCATGCAAATCATGCAACTGCAACATCTGTAAAGAGTATGTTTCTACACATTCTCTATCAATCAATCAATCAATCAATCAATCAAGCTTTATTTCAAAAAGCTTCACAGCGACCGAAAACAAGAAACAGAAATAAAATAATGGAAAAACATTAGAATATAAAAATGGATTTTAAAATAGAGACTAAAACAATAAAATGTGTGTAATTAAGAAAAGTTAAAGCGTCAAATAGAATAAAAAAAGGGTGAGGATAAGAGTTGAAGATAAAATAAAGGCTAGAAATATTCTTAAAATGAGTAGATAAATAATAGAAAACAGTTAAAATAAATAAAACTAGATCTCAGAGACACACACACTGTGCCTTTAACTTCATTTAGTGTCTGCTGTTTGAAAACATTCCTGTTACCTGTAAGATAATAAACTGTAAAACAAACTTTCCTAAACTGTAGACCAACCAAGATGAGAAGCATCACAGAGGCTGACATCCTGTAAGTGTGTGTGTGTGTGTGTGTGTGTGCGTGTGTGTGTGTGTGTGTGTGTGTCAGCCTGCACCTGTGCAGCTCCGACATGCAGACAGCAGAGGAGCAGGAGGAAGAAGTGAAGACTCAGCTACAAACATTTACATTAATGACAACCCTCCAAACGTTACAGGACACACTGAAGCCCTGCAGCGTGTGGTGGTGCTCAGCAGGTGTTTATTATTACAGGCCCCGTGTTTAATATTTCACCATCCTAACTTTACTGTGAATCATGCACGGACATAAAATCACATGAAATATAAAGGATGGATGACTCTAGAACTTCATGCATCATTTTAAATCTGGATCATGGGTTGAGAAACATTAGTTGATGATATATCTACAAGTCAGGGTCATTTTTCTCACATAGTATTTTCTGTTGTGTCTCCTGATGTGTTCATGTTGTCTGACAGTATTGAACATATTCCTGTTGTTGTTGTTGTTGTTGTTATTGATGCGTGTGCTCAGAGCTCTGGATCATTCATGTTGTCTGTCAGTATTTATCATATATTGATCAGGTGTGTTGTAGTTGTTGTTATTGTTATTGTTGTTGTAGTTATTGTTGTTGTTGTTGTTGGTTGTGGTGGTGGCGGTGGTGGTTGTGGTGGTGTGTGTGTGTGTGTGTGATCAGAGCTCTGGGTGTTCATGTTGTCTGTCAGTAATGATTGATCCGGTGTGTTGTAGTTGTTGTTGTTGTTGTTGTTGTTGTTGTTGTTGTTATTGATGAGTGTGTGATCAGAGCTCTGGGTGTGTTCATGTTGTCTGTTAGTATTGATCATACATTGATCAGTAGTGTTGATGTTGATGTTGTTGTTGTTGATGATGTTGATGTTGATGTTGATGTTGTTGTTGTTGTTGTTATTGATGAGTGTGTGATCAGAGCTCTGGATGTGTTCATGTTGTCTGTTAGTATTGATCATGTATTGATAAGGTATGTTGTTGTTGTTGTTGTTATTGTTGTTATTGATGAGTGTGTGGTCAGAGCTCTGGATGTGTTCATGTTGTCTGTTAGTATTGATCATGTATTGATAAGGTATGTTGTTGTTGTTATTGTTGTTGTTATTATTATTGTTGTTATTGTTGTTGTTTTTATTATTATTGTTGTTATTGTTGTTGTTGTTGTTATTGTTATTGTTGTTATTGATGAGTGTGTGATCAGAGCTCTGGATGTGTTCATGTTGTCTGTTAGTATTGATCATGTATTGATAAGGTATGTTGTTGTTGTTGTTGTTGTTGTTGTTATTATTGTTGTTATTGTTGTTGTTGTTGTTGTTGTTATTGATGAGTGTGTGATCAGAGCTCCGGGTGTCATCAGGCCTGTTTGAAGTGTGATTGTGTAAAACATAATAAACCCACACAGAGCACGTGTTCTTCATCCAATCCTCCATGTACCTGCTGTGCATCATTTAGTGATGAACGTCATTTCCCAGAATCCCTCAGTGACAGTCCGGCCTCTGCAGCAGCTGATTGGACGCTGCAGCCCGGCAGCACGCGGGTCCTCCCCCAGCTCAGCCAATCAGCGCTCTGTTGCTATCACGGTTTATATTTTTAGCAGAGTGTTCAGCACGAGAGGAACTACAGAGATCCATCCGCAGGGTAAAGTAGACCCCGCTGTGAGCAGGCGTGTTTGTGTGAGGACTGAAGGGACACATGAGCTGTGAGGTGTCCTGGGCTCTTTCCAGGACAGACTGTGGAGGGACACCTGAGCAGGTGAGAGAGCTCTGACGTGTTTTCACTGATTCTATATTTAAAGGTTCATTAAAACACAATCTGCTCATAGTAATGGATTTATTTATTGATCAACAGGAGGACGGATCACTAACCCGAGAGATCAGGAGGAGAATCAAGCAGCAGCAGTAGAAGATGGAGAAAGTAGTCCCTGCCGTCACGGGCGTGTGGGCGAGTCACAGTGTATAAATACGCCGGGTTGTCAAACAGCAAAGTTTCCCCGGACCCTCCATGCAAAGTGTCAGCAGAGCACAAACTGTCCAACATCCAGACCTGAGAGGACAGAGTCCGCTGCTCAGAGACCCCCCAGGATCCACGACCAGGTTCCTGAAGGTCACCCACGAAACACCGCGGCGATAAATCCGCGTCCGCACGAGCCTGAAGGGAATAAACACGCAGGAGCTCGAGCTCTGCATTCACACAGAGAGGTGAGCATCATATACAGCTGTGCATGCAGAGGTGTTAAAATCACACACCTGAGAGGATGTGTGTGTGTTTGTGTGTGTGTGTATATATATGTGTGTGTGTCAGTGTGTGTGTGTGTGTGTGTCGGTGTTTTTATTCTAGAAGCTCTGCTGCCTGAATGACCGCACTGAGTCTGAATTAAAGGCACACTCGGCTTTTTTGTTGTTGTTCTGGTTGGTTCAGATCTCCTCTGTAGACCTCAGAGGCTGTCACCTTCATGTTCCTCTGTGTGGACACTGTCGGGTTGTTTATGATGAGGAGGGGCTCTCCTCTTCCTCTCCTCTTCCTCTCCTCTTCCTCTCCTCTTCCTCTCCTCTTCCTCTCTGTGGATGCTGCTCACCTCATTACCTTTCATTTGCATGGAGGTGCGTTCACGTGCATGCCAGCTCAACCTCTCTGCTCTGGTGCCTTGTGACTAACATATGGCAGTAATCTGCAGGTAGACCTGTTACCTGATTGTCTCACACACACATACACACACACACACACAAACACACACACACACGACCATGGAGGATGCTCAGTCTCACGATACTCCTGGTGAGACTCTGATATTTGGTGTTTGTTGATGTGCATCATATTCAGTCAGATGTCTTAAAGGAGACAGAGACCCAGAGAGAGAGAGAGAGACCGTGTCCCTGTAAGAACTAGCAGGTCTCTCTGTCTCTCCTCACTTTAATGATGATGGTGATCAGAGACACTTTGGTCTCTTTTTGAAGCTCCACCAGTCTGCAGGATCCCTGAGGATCCCTGAGGACCTGCTGCTCAGAGCCGGGGCAGGTCGTGGAGGCTTTGCAGCACACGGAGCCACGCTTCAGCTGGGATAATGAGACCATGTAAACAAAAATAGCACCACAGATGCAGCTGAGCTCCGACAGGCCTGAGAGCCGAGGAGCAGAGGAGCAGTCAGAGACATGCTGAGGTGTGTGTGTGTGAGCATTCAGAGACACGCTGAGGTGTGTGTGAGAGCATTCAGAGACACGCTGAGGTGTGTGTGAGAGCATTCAGAGACACGCTGAGGTGTGTGTGAGAGCATTCAGAGACACGCTGAGGTGTGTGTCTGTGGACAGGTTCAGGGTTTCTAATGTTCAACGGTTTCTCCTGAAGCGTTAATCTGCTCACGTTCACGCTGAGCGGCTCCTCGTCATTGGATGACATTGGATGTTACTGTTTTTATAACAGGAGCGTTGAGATGCAGCAGCTGTGTGTAGTTAGTGTGTGTGTGTGTGTGTGTGTGTGTAGTGATGATGATGATGATGATGATGATGTTGTGCAGGTGAGGGACTCTCCTGTGCTCACGTCTCCTCCCACAGCTTCAGGAGCTGCTGACGAGTTTCTCCACAGTATTTACCCCCCCCCCCCCTCCTCCTCCTGATCCCTCAATGTCACCTCCTCACGTGACGGGGAATGTAAATGTGGCGGTGAGCGGCGAGCGTGGCGGCGTGCAGCTTCTCTGTAATAACATTAGAATTGTCTTTAATCGGAGCGTCTCTATTCTTAGTGTCTGAATCTCCATCTGGCAGAGAGAGAGAGAGAGAGAGAGAGAGAGGGAGAGAGGGAGAGGAGATTGTTTGTGTGTGCCTGCGTACGAGGGGGAGGGGAGGCTCACGTGCAATGCATGGTGGGAAATGATGTTCAGTGAGGTCCCCGTTCTGCCATTTTCCTCTTCCTCTGTGATTCCTGTTGGTCTCTCTGTAATCTGTGAGTCAGTCAGACTCTGAGGGAGCGTGTTTTTGGCGTTAGCAGGAGGCGCTCCGTGGGATCAGATTCAGATTATAAAGGATTTATGGAGGCCACAACACGGCATCTGTTCCTCCATCAGGGCGCCCTGCAGACCAGGGAGCAGAGTAATACAGATCAGACCTGAAGAGGAAGTTTAACAGCACGTCTGTTCATCCTGCTCAGAGAGAGGTTCCTCCTCTGAGGACTCTGATGTGACACAGAGACTCTGCTGGATCACCTCTGTGTAAATAACTGAGACAGTTTAATATGATCCATTATAAAACCAGTCTGGATCATGTTAGTCCTCACAGGGGGACACAGAGACGTCTCTCACCTGAGGATTAGACTTAGACTGGACCTGTCAGCAGCTCTCTTCAGGGTGAACGTATGAAATGATGCTTCATGATGAATCTGTGTTCAGGTCTCTGTGACCCTCAGACCCTCACACCCTGCAGGTCAGAGGGTCTGAGGATCAACAGAGAGATCTTCTCCTCCCTCTGGTTCTCTCTGGTTCTCACCTGTCCTGTTCTCTCTCCTCAGGTTGGACCTGAGACCCCACAGAGACCAGCAGACGTCCTGCACCTCATCCTCCACGATGTTGACTCTACAGGACTCTCACAGTTTACAGTAGACCAGAGGACGGACTCCCTGCGACAGCTCCCAGCATCCTCTCTGCTCTCGCCGCGGCGCCCGCCCGCGTCAGTCATGCATCTGGAAGTGAAGGTCGCCCTGAACTTCATCGTGTCCTACCTGTACAACAAGCTGCCTCGCCGCCGAGCCGACCTGTTCGGCGAGGAGCTGGAGAGGATACTGATGTCACGTTTTGAGGGTCACTGGTACCCTGAAGCCCCGCTAAGAGGCTCCGCCTTCCGCTGCATCCACCTGGGAGCGCCACGGGACCCGGTGGTGGAGCTGGCCGCCAAGAGGAGCGGCCTGGACACGGAGGAGGTGCGTGCAAACGTTCCTGCAGAGCTCAGCGTGTGGATCGACCCCTACGAGGTGTCCTACCAGATCGGGGAGAAGGGGGCGGTGAAGGTCCTGTACCTGGAGGATCCTCCGGGTCTCGGCTGTGACCCGGAGCGGGCGGAGGGCGAGGGGAAGGGAGACGTGGAGGCGGAGGAAGCCAAGAGTCTGGGCTTCAACCCGGACGCTCAGGTGTTCGTTCCCGTGGGGAGCCAGGTGTCGCCCTCCCTCCTGCCGTCGCTCTCCAGTTCCCCCACGCCGCTGTCGGCCCCGCCGTGCCCCGCCCTCTTCAGCTACCCCAGCTCCAGCACGCCCACTGACCCCGCCGTCCACTCCTCCAACACCTCCACCCCTTCCCCACCCAGCGGTGGCGTGCCCTACCTCGCCACCCAGCAGCCAGCCTCCGCCATCCCCGCCGCCCGCCCTCAGCCCATCACCTTCACCACCGCCAGCTTCGCCGCCACCAAGTTCGGCTCCACCAAGATGAAGAAGTGCAGCGGGGCTGGGTCCTCGGCCGGCGCCGCCGTGGTCATCCCGCCCGCTCAGAGGATGCTGACCCGCTCTCCCACGACCATCTCCGCCCCCGAGCTGCTGAAGCACAAGCCGCTGTCTCTGTCGCTGCACTCGCTCGTGGCGCCCATCGCCAGCCAGCTCTCGCCCAACGCCAAAGAGTTTGTGTTCCCGGGTTCCCCGGGCCCCCTCTACTTTGATGCCGACAGCCAGCCCATGCAGCCCCACGCCAGCCCGTTCCAACCCCCCCACGCCGTCAGCGCCCACCCGTCCTTTGACCCCTTCTCCAGCCCGCCGCCCGCTCAGAGCGTGGGCATCATCGGCAGCGGCGGAGGAATCCCGTTCATGGAGAAGCCGCCATTTGTCGAGGGTTTAGGAAGCTACAACCTGCAATACCCGAACCAGTCCTTCCAGCCCGTGGTGCTGGCTAACTGAGCCTCCGGGTGACGGAGGAGACGGCGTGAAGGGCGGAGCTGCTCGCCATGTTTTCAGTTTCTAACAGTTAGTTTCACGACGAGGACTCAAAGTGGTCCCTGTGTTTGTTTTGATCCTGATCCTGAGTCCAGCCTCCTGTTGGTCTTACTCATCTCTGTGTGGGCGTGGATGGAGGGTGGGCGTGGATGGAGGGTGGGCGTGGATGGAGGGAGGGCATGGATGGAGGGAGAGCGTGGATGGAGGGAGAGCGTGGATGGAGGGAGGGCTTGGATGGAGGGAGGGAGTGGATGGAGGGAGGGCGTGGATGGGGGGTGGGGGGGTGAGTCTCTCTCCCTTCAGTTGTTGCCAGTCTCGTTCTGTTCCTTATTTTAAGGCCTACTGGGTTCTGGGTTTGTGGTTTAGTGGACCCGGCTCTCACTCCGTGTTTCTCTGCACCCTCACGCTGGGAAGGAGGACCTCGCCAAGTCCTGCAGGGAGCCACGAAAAGATCAGCACTTTGAGCGAGAGAGAGAGAGAGAGAGAGAGAGAGAGATGCTCTGTTTTGTTGTGGATCCTCAGACTCTCTCGTCCCTGTTTGTCAGCAGGTTTATATTGGAGACAGTTTCTGGTGGACTCGAACAAATTCATGACGAGAGTTTAGATGCAGAGAGGAGAGGAGAGGAGAGGAGAGGAGAGGGGAGGGGAGGAGGAGCGTGTGGGGGTGTAAAGGAGAGGAGAGGAGAGGAGAGAGGAGGAGAGTGTGGGGGTGTAAAGGAGAGGAGGGGAGAGAGGAGGAGAGGAGAGGGGAGGGGAGGAGGAGCGTGTGGGGGTGTAAAGGAGAGGAGAGAGGAGGAGAGGAGAGGAGAGGAGGAGAGTGTGGGGGTGTAGAGGAGGGATGTTTCTCTCCTGTCAGGAACAAAGTGAGGAGGTCTGAGAAACGTTGATGAATTCAAACTGGAGATCTGAACACGACGAGTCTTTCCTCTCTGTGTTCACATGAAGACTGAGGCAGCGAGTGAAGGTGAACGAGGAGGAGAGGAGAAGAGGAGAGGGGGAGGGGATTGTGATAAATGGCTTAGTATGACTTTGACTATGAAGGAGAGGTTTCCTCTGCATGGACGAGAGAGAGGAGGGAGGAGGGAGGACATGAAGGTAGAGGAGAGAAGCAGCTGACGGTGGCTCACAGAGCGACTCTCTGTAAGTGGAGAATGTTTGTGGAGATCTTAAACTCTTTCCTCTCCTCCTTCTTAAGTCTCTCTCTCTCTCTCTCTCTCTCTCTCTCTCTCTCTCTCTCTCTCTCTCTCTCTCTCTCTCTCTCTCTCTCTCTCTCTCTCTGTCGTACGCTCAGGTGAGAGTCCGTGCTGCAGGGTCGAGGTCTCTTAGTGTAGTGTTCAGGTTTGTTTACCAGCAGGCTGCTTCAGTCTCTGCAGGGAGAGTTAACCCCTTCATGTCCGGCGCCCTGTGTTTGATCCTGAATCGCTCTGAGCGTCAGGACGCCGTCTCTTCCGTTACTCTGAATGTCTCTGTGTGAGGCGTTCAAGTCCCCTCGTCGTGTGCTCGGCCCCTCATCGTGGTCTGGTCTCGTGCATGCAGGTCTTGTTTTGGTTGCAGGGCAGCGGGGGGAGGGAGGGTTCCTCTCTTCGTGTCTCTCGGGGTGAGGGGGGGGGGGAGAAAACAAGTTTATAATGAGTTTGTTTTTGTAATTTATTTCCGATCTTTCTATATTTGAGTTTTTGCAGATCCTGGATCGGGGTTTGTACGAGTCTTGAAGAGTCCAGGACCATGTAGATACAGAGTTCTTCAGTTCAGAGTCTTTGTTTAGTTTCTTACATGCTGAGGTTATTTTTCATAAATAACATGAATATATGCAAACGGAGATAAAGATGTACAGAGTATTGAATGTGTCTCGTACCTTGTACAGCATTTTGTCAAACAGACGGGTAAATGTATTCGTGATGGCGGACGCGGCGTGAAGAAGACGTGAATGTTTACAGAGGGGCGTGTCAGAGAAGATGGCTGACTTCACGTTCTGCGTGCAGACTTCACCAACACTGAACACTGAAACCAAAAAGCTCCTGATCCAGAACCCTGAGCCGCTCCACGCCTCCTGTGGACCGGCTCAGAGTGACCCCCCTCCGCCCCCCCCAGTCAATTCCTCTGACCCCTGATTTATCAAACTAACGTCATTAACCCTTCGTATACTGAAGCCATATCCAGCCTGTCTCTGCTCACACTGACGCCATAGTTTAATGACCCCACAGAAAGAAGGGGTCACTACCTCTCTGCACCCGCCGGAGACATCTATCTCCTCTGATGAAGACGAGTCAGACGTGATGAAGGAAATGAATGTGACGTGAATGTGATTCTGATCCGGTGTCGGTCCGCCCTGACGGAGAGCGCCTGCAGGAGGAGCGCTCCTCTCAGAGGAGGTCTCTGTCTCTGCGTTTCAGAGTCCAGGTTCTGAAGCGTCTCAGCGTGGTCGCTCTCCGTCACGGCCGACCGTCCCTGAGGAGGAAAAAGCAGATTTTTGTATTCTGATGTCCTCTGCTTATATCGATGTGTTTTATTTTGCACTTTGGGATATTTCATTGTCATAAGAAGAAGTTTATTTTCTATGTCAGATTTCACATGAAGAGTAAATATTAGATTAAAGTATAAATATAGTGCTTTCTTTCCTGCCTGTATTTTATTATCATTTTTCCTATTTTGTATCAGATCTGTACACCCTGTAGATGTGGAATCAATCTTTCACTACTGAAATGCAATGACCTGTTTTCTGTGCGGCCCCTCGGGACGGGGACTTACTACTGCAGTTTCTTATTGTATCAGATTCTTTTTTAAGTTTGTAATAAAACAAACAGATTGGCAAAAAGAAGCATGGAACATAATCTGATTGAGTCTTCCTCTTTGTGCCGAGCAGAGCTGCAGACGCGTTCAGGTGCGTTCAGGTAAACACAGATCAAACATGGAGAGGTGGATCCTGCGAGACGGAGAGCAGCAGCAGGAGCGGCGTGTTCTCATCGCAGTAAACAAACTGATGTTTGATCAATTATTCAGAGTCGGCTCCCCAACGCCGAGGAGCCAGATCGCTCGCCGCCCACCTCAGCTGGACCTGAACCAGCAGAGATTACTCCATGTTTCATCAGATTTCAGCTCTGTCCGTCTGTCCTCTCTCTGTGTGTGAGTGAGTGAGTGTGTGTGTGTGTGTGTGTGTGATGCTGCAGGCTGGGAGCTCGCCTCGCTCACGTGCACTCGCTGTTCTTCCATGGTATCGTGCAGCGGTGTGACATTAACATGCATGACGGAGCTCCTCCTCAGCTCGCTGCGTCCCTCCCTCCCCCTCCGCTCACATGCCTCCGCCTGCATCCTGTTCTCCATCTTCCTCCCTTCATCCCTTTGCCATCTTGTTTCCCCCCTCCCTCCCCCTCTCTCTCTCTCTCTCCCTCTCCAGCATCCTTCCCTCTCCCCTCTCTTTGTTCCCACAGCCCCTCCCTTGCATCCTCACACACACACACACACACACACACTCTGCTGGTCTTTGAGGCTGTTGCTGCTGTTGTTACGTAACGCTGCTCCCCGGTGTGTGGATGTGATCATTACGCAACATCTCCGACTCCTCTGGAATACTGATGAGCATCAGGACCGGACGGCGAGGGGACGCCGAGGAACATCCAGCATCTGAGAGACAACAGGGCTGAGAGTGTGTGTGTGTGTGTGTGTGTATGTGAGGACTCAGTGATGGTGTGTGTTTGTTTATAGATGTCTCTCTCTCTCATGGTGTATCATTGCAGCTCCATGAAGGTCAATCAAAGAAGCAGCTTTTCATTAAATCCCATTTTATTTCATATGCATGATACAAGGTACAGTTAGGACATGGTTCTGCATGTCTCCTTTACACGGTCAGGACCTTTACAAAAACACGTAACAAAAACATGTTCTATAAAAAGAGAAAACAAAGCAGAACAACACCAAACAAACAATCTCTGTCAAATGTTTCATCGTCTTAAAGTTACTGAAGCTACTTCGTAAACAAGGACCTGGAGTTGATGTGAAGCACCAAGAGCCGGACCCGTTCAGACCAGAACCACAGAGAGCAGGTTAAGATTGGGATGCAGTTTGGCGCCACCTTCAGGTCCAGAAACAAACTGCACTTTAGCTCTGCTGCCCCCTGCAGGCAGAGAGTTGTCTCTACGTTTAGATTATTAAAAGTGTTTGTTTACGTTTGATCAGACTGATCAGAGATCACATGACGCTTTAAATGTTTGTGTTCCTCGTCTCTGAGGAAGAATCAAACTGAAGGATTGTTTTAATTTTAAAACACAAACAGCTGCTGTATCAGTGTCTGCCTGTAGGGGGCGACACTCGCCTACATCAGCTGCTGTATCAGTGTCTGCCTGTAGGGGGCGACACTCGCCTACATCAGCTGCTGTATCAGTGTTTCCTCAAGGGGGCGACACTCATCTACATCAGCTGCTGTGTTAGTGTTTGCCTCTAGGTGGCGACACTCATCTACATAAGCTGCTGTATCAGTGTTTGCCTCTAGGTGGCGACACTCATCTACATAAGCTGCTGTATCAGTGTTTGCCTCTAGGGGGCGACACTCATCTACATCAGCTGCTGTATCAGTGTTTGCCTCTAGGTGGCGACACTCATCTACATCAGCTGCTTTGTTAGTGTTTCCTCTAGGGGGCGACACTCATCTACATCAGCTGCTGTATCAGTGTTTGCCTCTAGATGGCGACACTCGTCTACATCAGCTGCTGTTATCAGTGTTTTCCTCTAGATGGCGACACTCGTCTACATCAGCTGCTGTATCAGTGTTTGCCTCTAGGGGGCGACACTTGTCCACATCAGCTGCTGTTTCCAGAACCAGCAGACGTGTCTGTGTTGTTGTGGTGGATCCTCGAGGTGCTACACATCAAAACCAGAGGAGTAAAAAAAGAGAGATGCTACATACTGAATGCAGAACTATAAACAAAATGAACCCGGGTCCTCGTCCAGGCTCTCCTGAGCCGGACCTTCAGACCGGGTCACACAGGAAACTGAGGTCTGCATTAATGAACAAACAGCATCAAGCAGTCTGAGTGTCAACGCAAAGAGAACATGTTGTTAAGAAGAGTCTGTGAAACCACCACCATCATCATCATCATCATCACAGCTGATCCAGTGTACGCAGACATGGACCAATCAGCTGATAGGATCAATACACACAGTGATCAACACATGCTAGTCACAGACAGGTGGCGCTGTGGTGTCATAAACACGGTTTCACACACACACACACACACACACACTCACTCACTCTTCAGTGATGGTTACAGACGTAAGTACACTTGGTGTGAAAGAAGCAACAGAAAGACGAGTTCAGCGGGAGTCATGCATTAGGACCCTACAGGACCAGGATCAGAAGTGGAAGCACGAATGACTTTGGGGCGTTAGTATTTAGAACATCATCACAGCAGGTTACAGACGACATCACTGAAAGGAACGAGCAGACGGAGTATTATTGCCACATTTATTTTTCTCTCCGGGGGGTCGCGGCGTTACGAGTGCGAGCTGACTGACGACCAAATGTGCGTCAGCCAAAGACACTTGAGATATAAAAAGTCCCGGTCTAACAGTCTCAGTGTTTCAGTTACTAATTCAGACACAGATCAGACGCTTTGGCAACGAGAACTCAAAAGAATCCATCCCACCGTGAAACTCAGCTGCTCTGTATGTGCTCTCTGTTTCAACCAACACCAGCCTGCAGCCCATGCCGCCGCCGCCGCCGCCGCCGCCGCCGCCGCCCGCCGCCCCGCTCCGCTGGAAGTGTTGGATGAGGTAAATAAGTGTGTGCCCTGTCCTCGTGTGTCTGACACATACTGGATTTTATAGAGAAAGCATATCCCATAAAACTATAGAAATCTGTGTTTAAACAAACATCCAAAAGCACAGTTTACCCTTTGATTCCCTGCACTGGTTCATTGAAGTATTGTTCCTTAAAGGAAATGATCTGACATGTCGTCGTACATCACAATCAACAGATGCATTATTACCATCAGAATAAATACAGCACTCATGACTATTTGGCAAATATAAGGAATAGTATTGGTTAATAAAGACAGTCTCGTCCCCCGTCAGAGGAAAGACGGACTGAGAGACAATCATGTATTTACAGAGCGGACAGCTTCAGCTGCTGACCATCAAACCCTCCGGCCTCGCTGCACGGAGCAGGAGGCTCAGCGCCCCCTACCTGCAGTGTGCAGTAAATAAACATCCTAACATATGAACGTACCCCTCCACCTGTGAGGGCCCTGCAGGTCTCCAGACGTGTGCCTTCAATAGAGTCTCTCTAAAAAACTACTCTGAGTGAAATCATCTTCTTCATCATCTTCATCATCATCTTCCTCGCTCAGACTGACGCTGAGAGGGTCTGAAGCTGATCTGATGTTAGTAGAAAAGAAACGTCAGACTGCAGCTCATGCATGTTGTCCTCTCAGAGTCTCTCTTAAATCTGTGTTTATAAAACAGAGTGAATGAAGCCGCCACGCGTCATCCGTGGAGCAGGTCCATGATTATTTACAGACGGGCGCCATCGAGGCGTGCACGTGTTACACGAGGAAGAACTGAGTCTGGATCACAGCGCTCTGAAGGACTCCTCTGCACACCTGAGGCCTCCTCTCCCCTCAGGCTGGGAGAACCTCTGAGAACCTGCTCCTCTCCTGTTCATCTTCATCCTCCTCCTCCTCCTCCTCCTCCAGGTATTTAAAGTACAGACACAACGACACAAATATTAGTGCAACACAAGGAAAGTGAGGGACGGCTAGTGTGCACCTTTCTACAACACGTCTTCTAACTGACTCATGCTTTGGTCCTCTGAAGAAGAAGAAGAAGAAGTGCAGAGAGACAAACTGATGGGAGTGTTTTTTGACGCCCGCCGCTCTTTAGAGCAGACGCTTCGTGTTCCTGACGTTCTTGGACCGTCTGGAGACGGACCAACGTTTCCGTGTGTTTGACTGGAGGAGAATCCTCTAAAGTCCCCTTCCTCTCTGAGTGTAGGAGCCAGGCGCTCTCCACAGGCTTTCCTGTGACCACTGCTCCCATAATGCCTCACTGCCTGCCGGTGTGTATGTGAGACTCCGGCGTGGTGTTAGCCAGCCAGTGGAGCTCGCCACAGTGACCGGAGGTCAGCGAAGACCACAGTGCAAATTTAGATTCCCTGATGTTTGTGTCTGTGTTGAATTCTGCGGGGGAAGGGAGTTCTGCTTCATGTCTCATCGATTCGTCGTGGGTCAGAGTCAGAGGTCTTTACAGGGGGCCGTACTTGGCCTCGTAGCGGGCCAGGATGTTCTTGCAGCGCCCGCAGTCCTTCCTCATCTCGGACACTTGTTGGCGCAGCGCCGCGTTTTCCCGCTCCAGGAAGGAGGCGCGCACCGTGATCTGGTTCTCCTTCAGGCGCCAGCGCGTCACGGGAACGCTTAGCCGCCACGTTGTTCTCTTCCTCCTGGACCAGTACTTATCGTCCTGAGAGAGAGGGGGAGAGAGAGGGGGAGAGAGAGGGAGAGATGAATCCACATGAACGAAGGATTTAAACTAACATCTGTGCTGTGAGAACCCCCCGCCCCTCTTTGATCTCTAATCCAGAAGCCACCAGTCCTAATCTAGCAGCACAGACCAGAACCCTGAGGGGCCCTGGTTCTATGGGGGTCAGTGGAGAGCAGGGAAGCGCCCTACCTTCTGTTCGTCAGGGACAAAGACCTTCTTGGCCTTCTTGATCATCGGCTGGGGCTTCAGCTCCTCGTCAGAGAACTTGTGTTTGCGAGGGTTGAAACAGCCGCCCCCCCGGCACGCTGGACAGGACCAGGTCTGGGGGTCCGGCGGAAGTTGATGTCCACCTCGATGGCGTCGGGGGTCGACGGGGGAGGGCGTGTTACGCTCTGCAGAGAGAGATGATGGGTTTAGGAGAGACATGGTCTTCATGTTTGATCTCATTAAAGCTCGTCAGCTGAACAACAGTCTGAGTCTTTATCTACTCTGTCTCTGATCCTGTCTCTGATCCTGTCTCTGATCCTGTCTCTCATCCTGTCTCTGATCCTGTCTCTGATCCTCTCTCTGATCCTCTCTCTGATTCTGATTCTGTCTCTGATCCTGTCTCTGATTCTGATTCTGTCTCTGATTCTGATCTGTTTATGTCTCCTGATTCCGTTTTCTGTTTCTGTCTCTGATTCTGTCTCTGATCCTGTCTCTGATTCTGTCTCTGATCCTGTCTCGATTCTGTTTCTGATCCTGTCTCTGATTTTGTTTCTGATCCTGTCTCTGATTCTGTTTCTGATTCCTGTCTCTGATTCTGTCTCTGATTCTGTTTCTGTCTCTGATTCTGTCTCTGATCCTGTCTCGATTTGTTTCTGTCTCTGATTCTGTTTCTGGTCTCTGATTCTGTCTCTGATCCTGTCTCTGATTCTGGTTCTGTCTCTGCTCTGTCTCTGTCTCTGATTCTGTTTCTGTCACTGATCCTGTCTCTGAACACCAGGCCTAGATCTCCTGGTCTGAATCATGTTCTGGATCAGAGTGACCCACAAAGACCTGCTCCGAGGTATCCTTAATGTCTGTAGGTCTGTCTCTAGGTTGGTCTGTGTTTTGTTTTGTTAAGGTCTCTGTAAGTGACCCCACAGGCCTCTGAGTGATCTGTTCACCCTGTAGGTAGGATCAGGTGTTCTGTGAGGGGGGTCAGGTGTCTGCAGGAGGACTCTCTCTGTATGGTGCTTATAAAGAGCTCTAACTCTGATGTGTGTGTCTTACAGAGTGGGGTCAAAGGTCAGCGTGTCACTCTGTGAGCTGAGTTAATGTTAAACTTCCCTTTCTAACATCGGGCGCTCTCATTGGCTATTCAACAATCATTAACCTACAGATCTAAACTTCTCACCTGTTTTCTTCTGTTTTCACGTCCTTCTCCGCTGTCGCCTCCTCAGCTTCCTCGTCTTTTCCAGGCCTCCTCCTCCTCTTCCTCCTCTCTTCTTCTTCTTCTCCTCCTCCTCCTCCTCCTCCTCCTCCTCTTCCTCGTCCTCTTCAGTTGGCTGGTTGTAAGGTGGTGACGGTCAGCGCCTCCTGTGGCTCGGAGGTGAGCGTGCAGTGGCGGAGGGGGAGGGGGGGGAGGATGCTGGGCTTGCGGCGGGAGGAGCCGCTGCTGGAGTAACCTTGAGGATGGATTGCCTTTGCCGTCCACGGAGGTCAGCGTCTTCTGAAGCTCCCTCCTCCTCCAGCTCACGGGGATGCCGTTCTCCAGGAGGAACTCATCCAGGTCCATGTACTCCAGGTGGAAGGTCTCCCCGTCGTAGGGGATGGTTTTCTCCCAGATGGCCGGTGTCAGAGAGGCGGACACACCTCCTGCGCCGCCGCCACCAGCGCCTCCCCTGGATCCAGCTCCTGCAGGGGGCGGCACGTCTCCGCCTGCTTCCACATCCTCGGTGGAGCACAGCTTCTCCTTCTCTATTTCTGCAGGAAAGACAGGAGGAGGGAGGAAACAGGTTAACTACACGCTCTCTGCATCACGAAGAGCGGCGCTGCTTTCATCAGACACGTGCACACGGAGAGAGGATGAGGAGGGAAGGAGGGAGGGAGGAAGGGGGTGTGGTGGTAGTGTGTTCAGATAGAGGTGCTGAAGCTAAGAGAGACATGGTCAGATGAAATAATGACAGGATGAAGCTCTGAGAGAGACAGCAGAGGAGAGAGAGAGAGATCTGCAGGGTCCACATGTGCACTCTAAACACCACACACACACTGAGGCTCAGAATAATCCCAGAGGACGGAGTGTGAGGACAGCCCAGAGGGGTGTGTGTCTCCGAGTGTGTGTCCTGTCAGCGTAGCGTGGATGGAGGGCAGAGGATAGCAAAGAGAACTTTATGTTCTTTTCTGTTTGCTCAGCAGCTAAAGGTGAGAGAGGCTCCATGCAGACACATGTCCCTCTGACTCAGCCCAGACCCTGAACCACGACCCTGCTGAACCACGACCCTCCTGTGAGCCTAGCCTCAAGGTTTAAGCGAATAAAAGCTGAGGATGGAGGTCTAACGTCGTCTGAGACTTGAAACAGACACGGAGCTCTTGTTCGCGCCGTGTTCGCTTCATGTTCGCGTCGTGTTCGCGTCGTGTTCGCGCCGTGCTCTTACCGTCGTCCCCTTCCTCCAGGATGTTGGGAGGAGGGATGTCCATGATCTTCTTCAGGACAAAGGGGAAGGACTTCTGTGAAGCCGCTTTGGGGAGTTCTCCTGCGGGCTGCAGAGCCACAGTGGGTCGCCGCTTCGCCTGGCATTGTCCCCGCTGAGCTCTGAGCAAAACACCGAGCGATGAACCGACAGCTGCTTCCGTTACCGGGACACTGGAGGACTAGAGGTCTAGAGTTCTAGAGGACTAGAGGACAAGAGGACTCTGGGTTCGGTGCTGGTCCTGACAGGATGCTGGTCTGAGCTCCTTTTTGTCAATATTAACGGACTCGATGCGAAAACAACACTGCACGAGCCCTCTGTCCTCCTCGCCCACCGAGAGTGCTGATTGGATATTCATGAGCGCTCGGCCCCGCCCACTCAGGGAATAGTAGAACCTGATTGGCTGTTAGCGCTACCTATACGGATACACAGTGGTTGGTGCTCTGCTTTGTCTTTGTAGTAGTACAATGACAGATCCTGATCCACATAGACCCACATAGACTCACATAGACTCACATAGACTCCCTCAGACCCCCTGTCTGTAAAAGACCTGAACATGTAGAGGACATCACGTGATCTCTCAGGACAGAACACACCTTTACCTTCATCAGGAGAGTTTTATACAGAGGATAAATAACTATCACATGTAAGCATTGTTATTAGTTGTAAGTGTGTCCTCCCTTTGTACACACATATACACACACACACACACACACACACACATACACACACACACACACACACACACACAGAGAGAGAGAGAGGGCACACTGTGCTCCTGCTGCAGCTCTGCACAAGAACACTCGTGGCGGAACACGTGCCCCCGCCCTCTCCCTGCTCACGTGAAGTACCAGCTGTTGGGGGCGGGGCTTCAGACGCTCTGTGTGCACGTGCGGGCTCGTCTGAACAACTGGCACGAGACCCGAAGGTAACAGGGTACATGTTGTTTACCAGATTATTAACTCTTTACTGTCTGACTTTAACTCTTTATTAGTCTTTAACTAAAATCATATTTATGACACTTTACTCATAATAATTAATAATTACTATTTTATATCTTATATTTTATATCTTATATTTTATATCTTATATTTTATATTTTATATCTATATCTTATATTTTATATATTATATTTTATAGAGTTTCTATTTTCCTCTCTTAACACTGTGTCTGATACCTTAACATATCACACACTCCTCTTGTCTCTCAGTCTCTCACTGTTCCACATTAAAGTCTCGCAGCTCCAACAAAAGATGAGATCTCACGTTTCCGTGCACGCGCTGCTGCTGCACGCCACAGTGAGCGGCGTGCACTTCCTCGCGCCCTCTCCAGCAGGATGTTTAGTTTCAGGAAGGAACACGATGTGTCAAACTGAAGCTGCACCCCAAACTGCACCCCGAGCTGCACCCACCTCAACACAGAGGAGCCCAGAAAGCAGAGTCCTCCCCGGCAGAAAGCTCAGGAGGATACAGAACCTTTTGCAGCCGAGACCGGTACCCTGCCCCCCTCATCCTAACACAGAGACCAGTCCAGCTCAGAGCTCCTCATCCTAACACAGAGACCGTCCAGCTCAGAGCTCCTCATCCTAACACAGAGACCAGTCCAGCTCAGAGCTCCTCATCATAAACAGAGACCATCCAGCTCAGAGCTCCTCATCCTAACACAGAGACCAGTCCAGCTCAGAGCTCCTCATCCTAACACCGAGACCAGTCCAGCTCAGAGCTCCTCATCCTAACACAGAGACCAGTCCACCTCAGAGCTCCTCGTCCAACACAGAGACCAGTCCACCTCGGAGCTCCTCATCTTTTTACGTCACACTTTGACTTGTGAGTTCAGCATTTCCAATATGCTGCCGCCGTCCGATCGCTTCAAAACAGCGCTCAGGAAGAGACGGGTGACGTCACAGAGCCTACGTCCATTATTTATACAGTCTATGGTCCTAACACAGAGACCAGTCCTCCTCAGAGCTCCTCATCCTGACACAGAGACCAGTCCTCCTCAGAGTGTAGCATTTGCATTAGCACCCCCTGTGAAACACTGATGAAGCCTCCATCACTGATGAAACATGATGAGGAGAGCGTCCTGCATCAGCCTCCTGTGGGCTCTGACTCGACCTTGCTGGTATGCATCACCTGAGACTACTGCATGAACACACACACACAGGTTACACACACACCGTTGCACACAGGGCTGGTGTGTTGAACACACTGAGTCATGAGTGTGACCCCCTCAGCTGTGTCTCACGTGCCAACATCCAGACTCAGACATGTTTCTGTTCTCTCCTCCTCTGTGAGTCTGTGTTTGTGTTCAGTATCTCTCCATCTTAAACTCTGAGTGCTTCCATGAAGGTCAGGGCTGATGATGATGATGATGATGAAGTCAACAGTAGGTCCTCAAAGTCTGCTTCAGGTCTGACAGCCTGTAGACCACGGCCTGCTGAGTTCTACTTTATACTAACAGTGTATACCAGGACAAATCTGTTGGAGCAGCTGTCCTCACAGTGAAGCTGAAGCCAGTTTCACTACACTTCCTCTTTAGTATCTGTGATCTCCTCCTCACTACCTGCTGACGTTTGACTTTTTTAAAACACAAGAGAAGAAGAATGATCATAAACACACAGCACAGTTTAATCCTTCATATGAACGCAGCGTGACACAGCACTGTGTTACAGGGTACATGGAAGGTAACCTGCGCCTTGAGCTATATTAGGAGAGCTGATACGTGAGGCCAGCCAGCAACACCAGGCTATGTAGGTCAGCATGTGAGAGAGGTGAGACCATCAGACCGGTTTACAGCAGAGGGATCGCAGTTTGATGGATTTAAACCTTCTCTCTTATTAATGACATGTTCGTGGTGATTGAACCGTCCGTGCATCAGTCTGCTGTTTGTTCAGTGTGTACGCAGCATGAACCCTCCGACCCAGACCGCACACCCACACACACAACACACAAACACACACAATACACACACAATACACACACTGCCCTCCACTCTCCTGAGCAACGGTGCAGGACTAAAGGAACCTTGCTCCAGTGGGTCAGGCTGTTTGACAGGTAAAGGACACCTGAGCTCAGGTTCCTCTGCAGCTGCAGGAGGTTGCCTCTCAGCTTTCTTTACAAAACATGCTCCACTAGCTTTATAACAGGAGCACATGAAAAATATCTGCAACATGCTCCACAAATGACTCCGGGGGGGAAGAGGCTTCACCTTTCTGACTTAGAGGATGAGAGATACTATTTATTTTCCTTTGTTTTTGTCCTTTATTACCTTGATATTAGTATTTATTCTATTTTATTATTTATATTTCATTTTCTTATGATTTGTTATGGTTATATACTTATATAATATAATAATGCTAATTACTATTATTGTTATTCATATTATTTTAAATCAATTAATGATCATAGTTACCTATCATTTTTATATATATTCTATATATATTGTTTCAGACTTTTTGGTCCAATTGTGATGTGATAATAATTGTATATATATATGTTGGTGTCTTCTTTGATGTGATTTGTTATTAATGTTATTATTTTTATGTTTTGGCAATATTGTTTTTAATTTCATGCCAATAAGCTGTTGAATGGAGACAGAGAGAGAGGGAGGGTTACCTTAGGTCAGTTATTGTAAGTTCTATGTTTCATGTCTTTCTGAGTTAATATTAACTTTAAAGTATAATTACTTTATAATCAGGTTAATTTAATTATACATTTGTCTGATGAGGTGTGTATGAATGCTGTGTTTTTACATTTTAATATATATTTTTATTACTATATTTTATAATGATCTCCTGGAAATGCTCTTGTTGTTTTGTTTTTACACTGGTATGAACAAAATGACAAGCTTGATTTAATTTGATTAATTCATTGTGTCGGCACACGCAGGAAACATCTCAGTGTGTTTGTTTCATTTCTTGTGTCGTACGGGGTTTACATCACATTATAGTATTATAGTGTCTCTTGTGTTCCTGGTGTGTTGCATCGTGTCATGCCGTACCTCAGCCAGTGGAGTTGGTTTAACAGTGAATCATGTCGTCTTATTATAAAGTGGAGCTGTTAGTCTTAGGACACGTTGGTAAGAGAATAAGAAGTGTGTGGGTCGTGGATGGAGCCTGCAGCATGAAGTCCACAACATGGACGTTCACTCTCTCAGTGAGCCAACAGAAACCAAAGAGCCTGAAAGCATCTCTTTAAAAGAGGCAGAGAGAAAGAGAGGAGAGAGCGAGGGAGGAAAGATGTGAGGACACCCTGAGTGAGGAGGTTTCAGCGGGGTTGCATCAGTGGAGAAACAGTTTAGCTGACACACTGAAACTCTCTCTGAGAGAACTCGTGCATGTTTCAGAAAGTTTCCCTACAGAGGGATCAGAGACACAGAGAGCTGCAGAAACATGATCAACGATCTGATACCAGCTGGAGTCAGATCAACACACCTCCTCCTGCCAGGAGAGGCAGGCAGAGAGGTTTACAGGCTGGAATAACTCTGATAGAGGAAGATCTGACCTCCTTACTTTAATACAGAGTTTAAACTGTGTTTATAAAGACTGGTCCAGTGTTGTTCTGTTAAGGACATGTTTATAACTCTCACTGTGAGTCTCTGTAATCAGTCTAGTTCACAGTTTTAGACACTTTAACTTATAAAAACATGTTAAAGAATATAAATATGAATATAAATCACTTCATAATGTCATGTTAGTCTGATTACAGTCCACTGAATCTTCTCCACATGTGACAGGGGAGCTGAAAGTTAGTCAACTTTTAATGTCGTCATAAGGAACTTGAAGCTAATGTGGCTAATGCTAACTGACTGTTTGTTGTTTTGATGTTTAAAAGCACAGAAAGTCAAACTGCGCATGTCCGTTAGATCAGACACATTAAAGCAGGAGGACTATAAGAGATTATTTAATTTAATATTAATGAATATAAAGGTCTTTAATTTAGAGACCAGATCAGGACATGACACACAGACCAGGACATGACACACAGACCAGAGACTCTTACCTGAGTCATCGAAAGCCGGGAAGGAGAAAGGATAGTCCGCCAGGGACCTGAGCAGGTCCGGACATCGCTCCTGTCCCCAAAGTAGACCTGGTTCGTTGTCGACATGATGAAGATCAGATGTAGTCTGTGAGAGGAATCAGAGTCCGGCTGAGAGAGAGGGACTGTGTGTGTGTGAGAGAGAGTCTGCCCTCCTCTCCAAACTTCACTCACTTTTAACCAACTTCGCTCTCAGACTCCTCACGGGGACTTCCGCATGTGTCCTCTCACAGAGCACACTAAGCCACGCCCCCTGCGCCCCGTGATTGGACGGAGCCGCGGCAGCAGCCTGTCACTCAAAGCGCGGAGCCAATCAGAAAGCAGGGGGCGAAGAAAACAACAACAAACCTGTTCTGAGCACATTGGTGTCCACGCCCGGGACACGTGCGGGTCTGTGGGAGGCTCGAGGCCGGGTACAGGAGCACAACACGCCCCCTAGTGACGTGTTAGAGGCTGCACTGAGAAGGGGCGGCAGGGAGGACATAGTGAGGGAGGGAGGAGAGGAGAGACATGGTGAGAGAACAGGTGATCTCTTTAAAGGGCTGTTCTGTAAAGTCTGATTGAACTCATTATGATGTTTTATCTGTTTGTCAGTCAGTGGTTGAAGAAGTGTTTCAGTATATGAGAACAATTATCCAGTTAGAGTCTGGTTGTATCATCAGCACACCTTTATTAAATGATAGAACTACCTGTCCCCTGTTTGTTTTATTATATTTATATGATTATTCATGTGTTTATTACAGTAAAGTTCGGACCTCCTCTCTGGGTGTTTTAAAAGTCAACTTAAGACTTACCTTTTTAATCTAGCTTTTAATTTAAATTCAATTTTAGCTCTGGACTGAATTATTATTATTTTAATCATTGCTTTTAACATTTATTTATCTTATTTAATTATTTATTTATTTCTTAGATAAGATAAGATGTCCTATATGCATCCCACAAACGGGAAATTTAAGTGTGACAGCAGTAAAGTAGACAGTGCAAAACATTATAGAGTAAACAAGAGCCTATAAAATATCAATTATTAAAAAGTTATTAGCATTAAAATTAAAGAGGTAAAATAAGCATATCTTACAACATATATACACAACGTACACTACCGGTCAAAAGTTTTAGAACACCCATATTTTTCCACTTTTTTATTGAAATCCAAGCAGTTCAAGTCCATTGAATAGCTTGAAATGGTACAAAGGTAGTGGTGAACTGTAAGAGGTTAAAAAAGAAAGGGTAAGATTACCAAAACTGAAAAAATAATGTACATTTCAGAAGTATACCAAAAGGCCTTTTTCAGGGAACAAAGAAATGGATTGCTGTTCTGCAGATTATTAAGGTAGTCAAGCCTTAAAAGTTGGTGCTACCAATTCTTACAGATGTCCCAACTGTCCTTGATTACTTCCAGCTCCCTCTGTCTTCATAAAGTAGTGTTGGATCACACTGTGGTACCGTACCCTCATGAGCAATATTTAAACAGTCTTGTACTCCAGAAAGTAGTGTGTTTGCTTCAGAAATGGCCAGAAAAGGGCAATTAACAATGGAAGAGAGACAGACCATCATAACACTTAAAGATGTAGGTCTTTCCTACAGAGAAATTGCAAAGAAAGTCAGGTGTCAGTGAGTAGAGTTTCCTTCACCATCAAACAGCACTCAGAAACTCTGACAGGAAGAGGCCTGCGGCAGACTCCAAAAGCAACAACAAATCAGATGACAAGTTTCTGAGGGTCAACAGCGTGCATGATAGGAGGCTCACAGGACAACAGCTTCAAGCACAGCTTAATAAGGGTTGTAGTAAGCAAGTCTCAGTTGCAACTGTGAAGAGAAGACTTCCAGCTGCAGGTTTGACCGGTCGAGTTGCAGCAAGAAAGCCATTGAAACACCACCAGTGGACTACTGAAGACTGGAAGAAGGTGTTATGGACGGATGAATCAAAAATTCAAAGGTGGCTACTTCGATGAGTCAAAAGTTTAGACTACATTTTGGATTATGAATTGATTGCATGATTTATTTTGAAATTAAATTGTTTATTTGTTCAATGTTTTCATTTCAGAGCATAATAAGACATCCAACTGCATCATTTTCAATAAATAACTTGAAAGATTGGGGTGTTTTAATACTTTTGACCGGTAGTGTATATACACAACTAAAGAAGTCAATTTACAAATATTTCCAAAAACCAATGACTCAGTGAAAATGTGCACAGACTTGTAGCCTATAAACAATGTACAGAACAGAACTGGGAGGATGGATAGAAAGACGTATTGCACATGTAAGAAGAGAAGGATGAACTGAGATGAAGTAATTATTGCACGTTAAAAATAGATAGTGGAAATATTGCACTTGAGTCCGTTTTGGTGATGCAATTGTTATTGGTTATAGAGTCTGACCACTGATCTTGTCAATGCTATCTTATTTCCACTTTTACTTATTTCATTAATCTTACTCTGTTGATTTCATTTTAAGTATTTTATTTATAATGCCTTTTTTAATTTACCTTTGCTGTTGTTTCCTGTCTCTGTTATTTTGTGAAGCACTTGGGCTGCATGCTTATATGTATGAAAGGTGCTTTATAAATAAAGTTGAGTTGAGTCATTGTAAAGTGCTTTAAGTTAACGTGTCAGGACCTGGTGCTTTTTTAGGAAGATAGCTTTGCTATCATCCTATCATCAGACTTACCTTTTTAATCTAGCTTTTAATTTGGAGTAATTATTTTTAGCCCTGGACTGCATTAGTATTATTCTAATTATTTGAATCATTGCTTTAACACGTATTTATCTTATTTATAAAAAATATTGATTTATTTATAAAAATCTAATTATTTATTCATCTATTAAATTCGTGTATTCATCTGATCTTGTTAACTTTTCTTTCCACTTTTCTTTATTTTATTAATTTTACTTAATTGATTTTCTTTTATTTTTAAGTAATTTTATTTTATAATCATGCCTTTTATAATTTGACCACTGCTGTTGTTTTCTGTCTCTCTGTTATTCTTTGAAGCACTTTGGGCTGCATGCTTATATGTATGAGAGGGGCTTTATAAATAAAGTTGAGTTGAGTTATTGTAAAGTGCTTTAAGTTAACATGTGTCGGGACCTGGTGCTGCGTGTATAATAAATAAAGATTGTTTGTTTGTTTAAGTTAAGCTCTGTATTATTTCCTGTTGCAGACTCATGCTCATGTAAATCACACACTAACTGTTAAAAGGGTAGTGTATTAAAAAGGACATCGTCTTCCTCTGAATCACCGAGGGCACAAATATAACTGTTGGTATGTAAACATGGTCACACTGCAATCATTGGGTTTCTGTTTCTACGAGCACTATCTGCAATCTGACTGTTTGACATCAGCACCACAATGTCCCGTTAATCATCTGTCCTCATCCTTCTCTTCACCACATGGCAGTTACTGTGTGACTTGGCACTATGTCTCTGTCTTCCTGAGTCATTGTTTGTTTGTTTTTCACACCAACAAACTATTGTATGCATCCACATCTGAATCTCACTGTTTCTCATTCTGTGTGTGTTTTTTAAATAACCTGGTGCAATTTTATCTGTGCAGTTACTTACCTCACTATCTATTCATCAGATAGAAGTGTGCATAGTGTGTATATACCAGTAACATCTCTGCAGACCTCTCTGCAGACCCCTCACATCCTGGACACTCACTTTTCAAACTCCTCCCCTCCGGTCGGCGTTACAGAGCTCTGTACGCAAAAACATCCAGACACAGGAACAGTTTCTTCCCCCAGGCCGTCACACTGATGAACACTTAACACTGTGTCATAAACTAGCTACCTCATGGACAGAGCCACCTTCATCCTTTACACTACTGCCAATATCATGTTTGTCTATTGGTTCTTTATTACACTCGTGCCTTTTGTACTTATATATATTTTTTATTAGTACTTGATTTTTAGTGTCTGTCTGTTTATGTTTGTACAGGAAGTACACAAAAAATACCAAAGTCAAATTCTTTGTATTCTTGAGATACATTGTGAATAAAGTTCTTTCTGATTCTGATTCTATATACACTATATTACCAAAAGGATTCGCTCACCTGCCTTGACTCACATATGAACTTAAGTGCCATCCCATTCCTAACCCATAGGGTTCAATATGATGTCGGTCCACCTTTTGCAGCTATTACAGCTTCAACTCTTCTGGGAAGGCTGTCCACAATGTTGAGGAGCGTGTTTATAGGAATTTTTGACCGTTCTTCCAAAAGCGCATTGGTGAGGTCACACACTGATGTTGGTCGAGAAGGCCTGGCTCTCAGTCTCCGCTCTAATTCATCCCAAAGGTGTTCTATCGGGTTCAGGTCAGGACTCTGTGCAGGCCAGTCAAGTTCATCCACACCAGACTCTGTCATGCATGTCTTTATGGACCTTGCTGTGTGCACTGGTGCACAGTCATGTTGGAAGAGGAAGGGGCCCGCTCCAAACTGTTCCCACAAGGTTGGGAGAATGGAATTGTCCAAAATTGTTTGGTATCCTGAGGCATTCAAAGTTCCTTTCACTGGAACTAAGGGGCCAAGCCCAGCTCCTGAAAAACAACCCCACACCATAATTCCTCCTCCACCAAATTTCACACTTGGCACAATGCAGTCCGAAATGTACCGTTCTCCTGGCAACCTCCAAACCCAGACTCGTCCATGAGATTGCCAGATGGAAAAGCGTGATTCATCACTCCAGAGAACGCGTCTCCACTGCTCTATGGTCCAGTGGCGGCGTGCTTTACACCACTGCATCCGATGCTTTGCATTGCACTTGGTGATGTATGGCTTGGATGCAGCTGCTCGGCCATGGAGACCCATTCCATGAAGCTCTCTGCGTACTGTACTTGGGCTAATCTGAAGGCCACATGAAGTTTGGAGCTCTGTAGCAATTGACTGTGCAGAAAGTCGGCGACCTCTTTGCAGTATGCGCCTCAGCATCCGCTGTCCCCTCTCCGTCAGTTTACATGGCCTACCACTCTGTGGCTGAGTTGCTGTTGTTCCCAAACTCTTCCATTTTCTTATAATAAAGCTGACAGTTGACTGTGGAATATTTAGGAGCGAGGAAATTTCACGACTGGATTTGTTGCATGTCAGGACCTGGTGCTTTTTTAGGAAGATAGCTTTGCTATCATCCTATCATCAGACTTACCTTTTTAATCTAGCTTTAATTTGGAGTAATTTATTTTTAGCCCTGGACTGCATTAGTATTATTCTAATTATTTGAATCATTGCTTTAACACGTATTTATCTTATTTATAAAAAATATTGATTTATTTATAAAAATCTAATTATTTATTCATCTATTAAATTTGTGTATTCATCTGATCTTGTTAACTTTTCTTTCCACTTTTCTTTATTTTATTAATTTTACTTAATTGATTCTCTTTTATTTTTAAGTAATTTTATTTTATAATCATGCCTTTTATAATTTGACCATTGCTGTTGTTTTCTGTCTCTCTGTTATTTTGTGAAGCACTTTGGGCTGCATGCTTATATGCATGAAAGGTGCTTTATAAATAGAGTTGAGTTGAGTCATTGTAAAGTGCTTTAAGTTAACATGTGTCAGGACCTGGTGCTGCATGTATAATAAATAAAGATTGTTTCTTTGTTTAAGTTATGCTCTGTATTATTTCCTGTTGCAGACTCATGCTCATTTAAATCACACATTAACTGTTAAAAGGGTAGTGTATTAAAAAGGACATCGTCTTCTGCACAGGTGGCATCCTATGACAGTTCCACGCTGGAATTCACTGAGCTCCTGAGAGCGACCCATTCTTTCACAGATATTTGTAAAAACAGTCTGCATGCCTAGGTGCTTGATTTTATACACCTGTGGCCAGGCCAAGTGATTAGGACACCTGATTCTGATCATTTGGATGGGTGAGGGAATACTTTCGGTAATATAGTGTATATATCTGCTATATTTTATTTTACTTTATTTACCTTCATCATTACTATCATTATTGTTATTATATTTTTAAGTATGTAAGTACATTTTTGTATTACCCTGTCCCGTGTTGTAAGCTGCTGGAACAAAATAATTTCACTCAATCACTAAAACTCACTCTTGCAGACGTGGTAGTACGATGGCCAGCAGGGGACAGATGATCTGGATCAGTCTGGGGCCTGCTGCTGCAGATGTAAACACTCAGAGCTGCAGCCTGTTTGTGTGTCAGACATCAGGATCCTCAGACTCTGAGCTCTGTATCATGTTACAGTCTGATCACTGACTGTACTGTCTGCTCCGTCTCATGAGCGCCCCCTTCAGGTCAGGAGCAGTCCTGCTGTGAGGTCTGGATTAGTTATTCTCTGGTTTCATGAATGTTTTGATTTTGTATAATTCCTCATGTTTGCAGCGTGTTGAGGTTGATAAAGTTGTTTCAGCTCTCTCAGTCTTTTAGATTTGTTTCAGACGTCAGCATTTGTTTCTTAATTTGCATTGTTTAAAGATTTGCATCATGTTTGGTGTCAGCTGATCATCAGAGCCTCATTGATCAGGAGGAGGAAGTGTGTGTGAGTGTAACTTCAGAGACACTGGAATAGAAAAACCTCCATGCAGGAAGAGAGGCTGACTCAGGTCTGTTCAGTTTCTGCAGAACAAACAGAGCGACATGAAAACACCTCCACATGCACAGATAAACACACACACAGACTCTCTGCTGGAACACAATCCAAAGTAAGCATGAGCATCTTTATTGTAGTAGAAAGCTTTCAACATGGTCTAGGAGTGAACTCTGGACTCTGGAGGATCCTCCTGCGTGGACCGGACTCTCTCTAAGGAGAACCAGAAACTAAAAGAAGAGTAAAGAAACAGAGGGTCTGCAGGTCTGCAGGTCTGCTTATGAACCCTCTATGCATATTAAAGATGAGCAGTGTGTTTGAACAGGCTGTGATTCACTAATATGAGCCGATCCGTGCGGTCCACAGGAAGCATGAGCGCTCCATCAGTGCCAGTTTTACCCCGTATGACGGCGAGCGCTCAGTGTGTGTGAAAAGGCTTCTGTGCTTCTATCATCGCTGAGTTTGTTGCTACATGATCACCTGATCAAACCCTTTCAGTGTTTCATGTTAAAAGTGTTTCATGCTTGTTATTGTCACCTTCAGACGGCTGAACTTCCTGTGATGTCAGAGGTGCGGTTGTTCTGAAGATGTTAACGATATGAAATCATCATATTTATCTCTATACGATCTGATACAGATCCGTACATGGTGTGTAACTTCAGATTGAATGGATGGTGTATGTTGTTCTGTGTTTGACTTCCTGTCCAGGTCAGGGAGCTCGTTGTAAACAGACTTGGCGTGTGTCTTTAACAGAGCGTGGAGATGTCTCTGAGACGCTGTGGCGCTCGCTGTGGAAACACGAGCACTGACTATAACGTGCACGGATCAGCTCTGGAGTTCATGGCGCTGATGGAAAGCAGCACACACACTTCCTGTGGAAATCAAGCTCTACTTCACAGCAGGAGACCTAAAGCTAAAAAAAAAACAGGAGCGATGCAAACATCTCTGAAACCTGCTTGAAGAAATGAAATGAACCCTGACTCTGAAGAACATGTTTGAGGAATAAAATGTTCAGATGAATCTTTTGGCGTCTTTGAAGAAACCGTGGCGTGAGCGCCCCCTTTGGGTTTTGGCGTGTAATCCCTGAACTCTGGAGCGCTACGTTGGCAGTTAGAAAAAGGCTCAAAGAGTCCGACGACGTCCTCTCAGTCCTGAAGTAAAAAGTTAAATTTCCCAAAGTCAAACTCGTCCGGCATGACGAGCATGTCTTCTCGGGCTTTGGCTAACTTCTGTCGCAGGAAGTCCCGCCTCTCGGTCCACTCCTTCAGCTCCTCGGCGCCGTGGGCGAAGTCACAGCTCACGCCGTCAGGACAGCCGGCGTCCAGCCTGTCGGACAGACACACAGACTCTTCACTGAACACTTCATGTGGTTTCACTCTGACAGTTTGATATCATATAGTCCCTGAGGGTCTCTGGAGCTAACACAGACCTCTTCATCTACTGTTAGCTCTGTTTGGGTCTCCACCAACTCTGCAGAATGCTCCTCCATGTAAACCAGCTAAACTCGATCTGTGCGAGTGTGTTCATAAAGCAGCAGCCTGACCCGGGTACAGGCCAAATTCCACCAGATCTGTGTCCGGTCTGTCTCTGATCCGTCACCGGCTCTGATAGGTTTCTATTCTAGTCAATGTGTTAACTTCCACTGGATCCGCTCCATTGCGTTCCAGCTGCATCTGATCCGGCAGGTCGGAACACAACGGATCAGATACGCAAGACTTCTACTTCTGACGGATGCCGGAGCACGACGCATCAATCTCAACAGAGCAGATGGAGCGGGACAGGAAGTCAGGTTTCACCAAAACAAAAGTAAAACATCCGGTTAATTTTCAGAATAAAACACTCTGTGTTATCACCAGATCGTATTTCACTTAACTACAACAACAAACCAAAGTCATGATGAGCGGAGCCAGGCCTGGAGTCAACAGGTCAGAGGTTTTCAGAGGACCAGAAAGACAACATGAATGAGGAGAGGAGGAGGAGGAGA
>NC_048291.1:2551023-2556023 GCF_009762535.1 Notolabrus celidotus
GTGCTCCTGGGACAGGTGGATCACGCTGCTCACTGGGTCCAGTTTATTTGCTGTGGACTCAAACAGAAGAGTCCGGACCAGCGCCCCCTTCCTCTCCACCGACCACACGTCGATCTCCAGCTGGTTGAAGGCGAAGTTACAGTTCTCCCCGTACTTACACAGACCCTGGTCTCCTGACTGCAGCAGCTCTAAACACAGAGAGGAGACACAGACTCAGGACTCAGGACTCTGGGACACACACAGAGGAGACAGACTCAGGACTCTGGGACACACTCAGTGGAGACACAGACTCAGGACTCAGGACTCTGGGACACATTCAGAGGAAACAGACTCAGGACTCAGGACTTTGGGACACACTCAGAGGAGACACAGACTCAGGACTCAGGACTTTGGGACACACTCAGAGGAGACACAGACTCAGGACTCTGGGACACACACAAAGGAGACACACACTGAGGATTCAGGACTCTGCATGCACACAGAGGAGACACAGACTCAGGACTCTGGGACAAATTCAGAGGAGACAGACTCAGGACTCAGGACTCTGCACAAACATAGAGGATACACAGACTCAGGACTCAAGACCCTGGGACACATTTAGAGGAGACACAGCCTCAGGACTCAGGACTCTGGGACACACTCAGAGGAGAAACAGACTCAGGGACACACACAGAGACAGGAGACACAGAATGAGGAATCAGGACTCTAAGACACACAGAAAGGAGACAGAATGAGGACTCAGGACTCTGGGACACACACACACACACACACACACACACAGGAGACACAGACTCAGGACTCAGGACTCTGGTACACACTCAGACCCTCTGAAGTCCGAGTCACGGTGAATCTGTTTCTGATGGAACACTTTAAGAAGACGAGATCTTTAAATAATGAATCTGTGTCTTCATACCCCGACAGAGCACAAACGGCCCATGGAAGGACGTGAAGTTGGGAAGCGTCCTCACTCGGGTCCACTCCTGAGGAGGGTCGGCCCTCCTTCGACACAGCAGGAGGTCCCCCTTACAGCTGTGCTCCAGGTCTGGCTTGTGAACAAACGTATAAATCCCTTTACCTGAGAGCAGACGCAGGAGGAGGAGGAGGAGGAGAAGAGTTATTCAGTCACCTCCTGATAAAGTATTCAGAGGACAGAGCTGGACTCTAACGTACCTGTCCGGGGGAAACAGGTGGAGCAGGCCTGCAGGAACTGATGGGTGGAGGAGAGAGGGTTACAGATGGACTCCTGTGCTCTGGCTCTCTTCTCCTGAGTCAAAACAACAAGATCAATGATTAGTTACTGTGAACAGATTAAAACAGAGAAGGTGACAGGAGCCGGCGGTCTTACTTTGTAGTCGTGGTTTGGAGAATTCATCCCTGAAGCTGCAGCAGAGCGAGATCCTGAGGAAGAGGAGGAAGAGGAAATAAAGTTTAGACACTCAGTGAGAGTGCACCTTTGATTCTTGTATGTTTCTCCTTGATTTAAACTTCAGTCTGTTGTTTTCATCTGAACTCTTATTTCATCCTGAAGCTGCTGAGAGGAGGAGCGAGAGCGGTGGTGATCGAGGGACGGAGAAAGATGATGGAGAGAGCAAGCAGACCCGTGAAGAACTGACAGACAGACCCAGACCTCTGCAGAGACGGGGCTGTCTTTGCTCTTCCCTCAGTCACACGCCGCTCTCTGCTCTTCCCTCAGTCACACGCCGCTCTCTGCTCTTCCCTCAGTCACTATCTGCTCTTCCCTCATTCACATGCCGCTCTCTGCTCTTCCCTCAGTCATACGCCGCTATCCGCTCTTCCCTCAGTCACACGCCACTCTCTGCCCCTCCCTCAGTCACTATCTGCTCTTCCCTCATTCACATGCCGCTCTCTGCTCTTCCCTCAGTCACACGCCGCTCTCTGCTCTTCCCTCAGTCACACGCCGCTCTCCGCTCTTCCCTCAGTCACACGCTGCTCTCTGCTCTTCCCTCAGTCACGCACCGCTCTCTGCTCTTCCCTCAGTCACACGCCGCTCTCCGCTCTTCCCTCAGTCACACGCTGCTCTCTGCTCTTCCCTCAGTCACACGCCGCTCTCTGCTCTTCCCTCAGTCACACGTTGCTCTCCGCTCTTCCCTCAGTCACACGCTGCTCTCCGCTCTTCCCTCAGTCACACGCTGCTCTCTGCTCTTCCCTCAGTCACACGCCGCTTTATGCTCTTCCCTCAGTCACACGCCACTCTCTGCTATTCCCTCAGTCACACAATGCTTAAAGAATCTCTCCCTCCTAAAAGTCCCTGATTGAACCCTGACCCTGACCTCCTTCAGACTCTTTAGAGTCCCTCGCCTGAGACATGAAATCTAGATCCTTCAGTCTGGTTCTCACTGCTCCTGAGAGCTTCAGTTTAAAGTTTTCCTGCAGTGAGCGTGAAGGAGTCGTCTCTGATCAATATTTACCAGCTGAGCTGAACTCAGAGAGCGAGTCCAGACCGGCTCCCCCGAGAGAGACCGCAGGCAGAGTCGACACTGAGGGAAACCGGTCCAGAGCATCCAGACGCTCTTTCATCTCCATAACCTTCAGAACGCTTGGACCAGGACCGGGACCAGAGACGGTCTTAGGGTGGTCCAGCTCGTCGAGGTCATCCCGGCTGTGATCTCCTGTGGACTCATCCTCTGCTGCAGAACTCTGAGATCCATCTAAGAGGTCATCCAGAGAATCCAGGCCGTCCAGAGGATCCAGCGCTCCAGAGAGGGGCGCCATGTTTAGGACTGCTGGACCGACTGCCCCTCCAAAGGCCGAGAGGTCGTCCAGAGCATCCAGGGTGGAGGTGCTGATGCTGCAGCCCCCGCCCGAGAAGGAGTCCAAGGAGCTGAGCTGGCTGACGGGCGAGTTGAAGAAGGCTGGGGGGAGCTGAGGGGTCGGGGCAGGGAGGACGGAGGGGACGCTGTGAGACCTGCTGGAGGTCCTGCAGGAGAACGCTGCGGGGGCGGGAATCTGAAGACAGAAGAAGACGACGGACTCAGGAGGACGCTCTACAACATTCAACCAATGTTTCCATGGCGCTGTCTTTGACCTTTATTAACCTCTGAGACCTTTGACCTTTATTAACCTCTGAGACCTTTGACCCTGCTAGACAACAAACCTCTGAAGGCTCAGGAGGGACCCCATCCAGCAGGCTGTCCAAGTCGTCCCCGATCAGCTCAGAGTCCTCCAAAGAGTCCCCCACGTCAAGAACCACAGAGGCAGCGGACTCAGGGCCGCTCCGGGTCTTGGGTAGAAAGGAGGACTGAGGCATGATGGGAAACCGGACTGAGTAGAGGAGAGAGAGACGATGTTAGGATTAATGCGGCACCATGAGGACCATGAAGAGACACATGATGTTAGAGAAGACCAGAGACCTGGAGCGAGGCCGGCCAGAGGGTTCAGCCCGTTCCCCACGAGAGCTGTAGACGCCTGCAGAGAGAACACATGAGACCCTTAAACCAGGAGGACAGATGAACTGAGACCAGCATGAACTTGAGAACCCCCAGCGTGTGTCTGAGGAGCTAGACTCAGTCTGTGTTCAGGTCTCTGTGTTGATGAACGTTGGAGAAACTGAACTTTCCTTCACGGCCTCAGCACTAACGTTCCCGTTCAGAACCGGTCTGGTGATCAGCGGCTCCTCCTGGGACAGAAAAGACAGACGGATTAGAGACGAATAAAGAAGGAGACGGCAGCTCTTTAAGGAGTCCTCATCAGCACCGTGACTCAGCAGAGATTTCAGATCGGATTAGTTTGTTTTTAGAGACCTGAATCAAACATAGACCGTCCCTCACCTTCGCACTCACGTAGGGTTTCCTGATCTTCAGTCCCAGACTGACAGCGAGCTCCTGAGCCAACGAGCTCACCTTCATGTCCTGTCACAGAAAGAATCATTAGAACATGTAGAACCAACAGTCTCACCTCTATCATCTCTCTCTCTCATCTCCCTCTATCATCTCTCTCTCTCATCTCCCTCTATCCCTCTCTCTCTTCACCTCCCTCTATCCCTCTCTCCAACAGTCTCACCTCTATCATCTCTCTCTCTTCACCCCCCTCTATCCCTCTCTCTCTTCACCTCCCTCTATCCCTCTCTCCAACTCAGTCTCACCACTATCATCTCTCTCTCTTCACCTCCCTCTATACCCCTCTCTCGTTTCATCTCTCTCTATCCCTCTCTCCAACACAGTCTCACCTCTATCATCTCTCTCTCTTCATCTCCTTCTATCTCTCTCTCCAACACGGTCTCACCACTATCTCTCTCTCTCTTTTTCTCTTTCTCTCTTGACTATCATCTCTCTCTATCTTCATCTCCCTCTCCCTCTCTCTTCATCTCCTCTCTATCATCTCTCTCTCTTCATCTCCCTCTATCTTCATCTCCCTCTCCCTCTCTCTCTCTCATCTCCCTCTATCCCTCTCTCTCTCTTCATCTCTCTCTATCATCTCTCTCTCTCTCTTCATCTCCCTCTATCCCTCTCTCCAACACGGTCTCAGCAGATGTGTGTCTAACATGAGTCTGGTCCTGCTGGAGGTTTCTGCCTGTTAAAGGAAGTTTGTCCTTGCCACTGTAACTTGCTAAATGCTGCAAAGTGCTCTGCTCATGGTGGATTAAGATGAGATCAGACTGAGTCCTGTCTGGAAGATGGGACTGGATCTGATCCAAGTAAGATCCAGAGGGGGCGGGGCCTCTGACATCAGCAGCATCAGGGAGGAACTTCACCCTGGTTTCGGTTTAGTTCCTGATGTGAAGCACTCTGGGTAATTTAACACAGACTCTACAGTCGAACGTCTCTGACCCCCGAGCTCAGACTGACCCCCATCCCTCCCTCCTCACCGGGCGGCTGATGAGCAGTGGGTTGGTGGTGCAGTTGTAGGCCTCCCTGAGTCTCCCGAGCTCCTTCAGACACAGAGCCTTCCTGTACAGAGCTCTGTGGCTCTCCTTACAGACCTGCAGAGCTCTGTCGCAGTCCTCCACGCCGCGCTCATACTCCCCCTGTGGAGGAGAGAGA